>NC_046661.1:137936112-137941939 GCF_010883055.1 Belonocnema kinseyi
GAAGGATTAAAAAAACTTGAAAAGCGATTGACCAAGTGTATAGAGCTCCAAGGAGATTATGTTGAAAAATAAAAAAAAAATTACCCAAAAAAAATTGTTTTTTTACTTCATTCTAAGGACTTATTGAACTACCCTCGTAGCATAGTTTAAAAAAAGGGTCAAGAAATGTTAATAGTGGCGTGATTCTGAGGCCTGTAACCATTTGAAATTGAAAAAAAATTTGTTTAATTATTGTTAATTTTTATTTATTTATTCTTTTTAGCCTGAATGGTCAAGGCCACCAAGTACGACACCCAGTCCTGGTTCGGGACAAACGAAACCTCCAACACAAAAACCTCAAACACAAAAACCCTCAACAACAAGACCACCTTTAACGACCCCTTCAAGAGAAACTGAGGAAACAACTCCCCGTCCAACTTGGTCAGAAAAACCGACTTCGACTCCAAACCCTATTGGTGATATTGATGAAAATTCGAATGAAATTCAGTGTGGAGAACAGGATTTCATGCCTTCAAGATTCTGCACTTCGGTAAGTAAAAATAGAATAATTTAAATAGTGACTCAATTATCAAATCATCAAATTAAAGATTCGGAAATTTCTCAAACGAGTTGATCAACATCTTCACAAATCATGAAATTAAAATCTTCAAAATCTTACATTTCTGAAATCTCCAAATCCTCCAATGAAACATCATCATTTTCAAAAATCATCAAATTCATTAAATCTTGAAATGGCCACACTATGAATAATTAATTATCAACTTTATAATCCTAAAAGTCTTAAATATTCTTTTTGCTTATATGTTTGAGGATGTGATGAACAATAACATTGATGATTTTTCGTTTTATGAAATCGATATTTTGGTTTATAAAATTGAACATATTCGACTCATTAAATCATCAAAATGAGGATTCAGAAAATCTTCAAACAAGTTGATTAGCATGTTCACAAATCATAAGATTAAAATCTCAAAATCCTCCAATGAAACATCATCAAATTCATTGCATCTTTAAATGGTCACACTTTCAATAATTAATTATTAACTTTATAATCCTAAAAGTCTCAAATTTTCTTTTTTCTTTTCTACTCGAGGATGTGATGAACAATAACATTTATGATCTTTCGTTTCATGAAATTGATGTTTTGGTTTATAAAATTGAATACATTCGACTCATTAAATAATCAAATTGAGGATTCGGAAAAACTTCGAACGAGTTGATCAACATCTTCACAAACCATAAAATTAAAATCTTAAATTTCTGAAATCTCCTAAATCCTCCAATGTAATATCATGAAATTCATTACACCTTAAATGGTCACACTTTCAATCATTAATTAAAAACTTCATATACCTAAAAGTCTGAAATTTTCCTTTTTATTTTCTTTTCGAGGATGTGATAAACAATAACATTTATGATTTTTCGTTTCATGAAATTGATGTTCTGGTTTATAAAAATGAGCATATTCGACTCATTAAATCATCAAATTTGGATTCAGAAAATCTTCAAACGAGTTGATCAACATCTTCAAAAAAAAAAATTAATTAAAATCTTAAATTTCTGAAATCTCCAAAACCCTCCAATGAAACATCGTCATTTTCAAAAATCATCAAATTCATTAAATCTTTAAATAGTCGCACTCTAAATAATTTATTATCGACTTTATAATCCTAAAAGTCTCAAATTTTTTTCTTTTATGTTCGAGGAAGTGATGAACAATAACATTGATGATTTTTCGTTTCATGAAATATATGTTTTCGTTTATAAAATTGAACATATTCGACTCATCAAATCATCAATTTGAGGATTCAGAAAATCTTCAAACGAGTTGATCAACATCTTCAAAGAAATAAAATAAAATAAAAATCTCAAATCTAAACATCCTCCAATCAAATATCATCAAATTTATTGCATCTTTAAATGGTCACACTTTCAATAATTAATTATCAAGTTTAGAATCCTAAAAGTCTCAAAATTTTTATTTTATTTTCGAGGATATGATGAACAATAACATTGATGATTTTTTGTTTCATGAAATTTATGTTCTGGTTTATAAAATTGATGAATACTTTATTTGAGGATTTTTTATTTTCTTCAGCTGAAAATTGACTCATTGAAGTATTTGATGAAACCAAATAAAATATTCTTCAACACGAAAATAGAAATAAAATTCTATTAAATAAATTTATCAAATAAGAAATAATTCCAAAATCTTTGTTGAGCATATTCGACTCATCAAATCATCAAATTGAGGATTCAGAAAATCTTCGGAAGAGTTGATCAACATCTTCACAAATCATAAAATTAAAATCTTAAATTTCTGAAATCTCAAAATCCACCAATGAAACAGCATTGAATTAATTAAATCTTCAAATAGTCACACTTTAAATAATTAATCATCATCTTTATAATCCTCAAAGTCTCAAATTTTGTTTCTTATTTTATGTTCAAAGATATGATGAACAATAACATTGATGATTTTTCGTTTCATGAAATAGATGTTGTGGTTTATCAAATTAAACATATTCGACTCATCAAATCATCAATTTGATGATTCAGAAAATCTTTAAACGAGTTGATCAACATCTTCACAAATCATAAAATTAAAATCTTAAATTTCTGAAATCTCAAAATCCTCCAATGAAACATCATTAAATTTATTCAATGTTCAAATGGTCAGACCTTCAATAGTTAATTATCAACATTATAATCCTAAAAGTCTCAAATTTTCTTTTTTATTTTATGTTCGAGGATATGATGAATAATAACAATGATGTGTTTCATAAAATTGATGTTCTGGTTTATAAAATTGATGAATACTTTATTTGGGGATTTTTTATTTTCTTCAGCTGAAAATTAACTCATTGAACTGTTTGATAAAATCAAATTAAATATTCTTAAACACGAAAATAGAAATAAAATTCTATAAAATAAATTCATCAAATAAGAAATAATTCCAAAATCTTTGTTGAGCATATTCGACTCATCAAATCATCAAATTGAGCATTCAGAAAATCTTCCAACGAGTTGATTAACATCTTCACAAACCATAAAATTAAAATCTTAAATTTCTGAAATCTCAAAATCCTCCAATGAAACATCATTAAATTCATTAAATGTTTAAAGGGTCACACTTTCAATAATTAATTATCAACTTTATAAGCCTAAAAGTCCCAAAATTTCTTTTTTATTTTATGTTCGAGGATATATTGAACAATAACATTTATAATTTTTCGTTTCATGAAATTGATGTTCTGGTTTATTAAATTGAGCATATTCGACTCATCAATTTGAGGATTCAGAAAATCTTCAAACGAGTTGATCAACATCTTCACAAATCATAAAATTAAAATCTTAAATTTCTGAAATCTCAAAATCCTTCAATGAAACATTATCAAACTCATTAAATCTTCAAATGGTCACACTCTGAATAATTAATTATCAACTTTATAATCATAAAAGTCTGAAATTTTTTTTCTTTTATTTTCGAGAATGTGATGAGCAATAACATTGATGATTTTTCGTTTCATGAACTAGATGTTTTGGTTTATAAAATTGAACATATTCGACTCGACAAATCATCAAATTGAGGATTCAAGAAAATCCTCAAAAGAGTTCCTCAAGAGGTTATTTTAAAAAATCATTAATCTCACATGTCCTTCAATCAATTCTTCTACTTCATTTTATTTTTGAGGATATGATGAATATTAAAAAATAATTATGCTCTGATATATAATATTAATGAATACTTTATTCATGGATTTTCTATTTTCTTTGTAGCAATCTATGAACAATTCTTCGAAATAATTAAAAAACAACTGAACATATTTAAAACTATTTCAAAGCCCTTGCAAATTTATAAAGCTTTTAAAAATTCTTTGGAATATTTGAAATATCCTAAAATCTTTCAAATTCTTTGGAATCGATTCAAATGATTGAAATCTATTAAAAATTCTTCTGAATCTTTTAAAACGCCCAAAAATATTTTAATAAAACATTTTAATTTTTTTGAATTTCTTTACATTTTTATTAAGTTTTTGAAAATTCCTTGTAATTTAAAAAAATAACCTAAAATCCTAAATATCTTGTGGAATTCTTTCAAATTATCGAAATCTAGCGAAAATTATTCAAAATCTTTTGAAACACCCGAAAATATTTAAAACCACTTAAAAAACCTTGACATTTTTAAAGCTTTTAAAATTTAAAAATACCCTACACTATTTTAAATTCTTTGGAGTCCCTTGCTATTTAACCAACTCAATTAAGAATACTTCGGAATATTTCTAAATACCCTTGGAATTTTTTTAAATACCATTAAATCTTTCAAATGCTTTCAAATACTTTCAAATTATTGAAATCTATTAAAAATGATTCGGAATCTTTTGAAATACCCAAAAATATTTTAAAACATTTTAAATTCTTCAAAAAATTTTAAGCTTTTAAAAATTCTTCGGAATTCTCAAAAATAGCCTAAAATCTTCTAATTATTTTCGAATTCTTTCAAATTATCGAAAATTATTCGAAATATTTTTAAACAGCCGAAAATATTTAAAACCATTTAAAAACTCTTGAGATTTTTTAAAGCTTTTAAAAATTCTTTGGAATTTTAAAATAATGTCCTACAATCTTACAAATTCTTTGTAATCTTTCACAAATTATTGATTTCAATTGAGAATACTTCTGAATCTTTTAAAATTTAAAACCCCTTAAAATATGCCAAAAATCATTGAAAGTCTTTAAAATGATTTCAAGCTATTAATTTCTATTGAAAATTCTTCGGAATCTTTTAAAATGCCCGAAAACACTTTTAAACATTTCAAATTCTTTAAAAAAAATTTAAAGCTTTTGAAAATTCCGTTGAATTTAAAACAAAAGTCTGAATTTTTTTTAATAATTTGGAATTCATTCAAATTATTGAAATCTTTGGAAAATTGTTCGTAATCTTTTTATACCCAAAAATATGTTTAAACATTTAAAGCCCCTTGAAAATTTTCAAAGCTTTTGAAAATTCAAATTTTTTAAATTTTTGCAATCCCTTAAAATTATTGAAATCTATTAAAAATTCTTCGGAATCTTTTAAAATACTTTCAAAAATTTGAAATTAATTAACAAATTGTGAAGCGTTTGAAAATTCATTGCAATCTTAAAAAATACCCTAAAATCTTTTAAATCTTCTGGTATCACTTCAAATTATCGAAATATAGCCAAAATTATTCGAATTCTTTTTAAATACCCGAACATATTTAAAAAAAATCCAAATCCCTTAAAACTGTTAAAGCTTTTAAAAATTCCTTAGAATTAAAAAAAATCCCAAAATGTTGAAAATATTTAGAAATTCTTCCAAATTATTTAAATCTGTCGAAAATTCTTTGGAATCTTTTCAAATACCCGAAAATATATTAAACCATTTAAAAATCCTTGAACTTTTTTAAAGCTTTTGAAAATTCTTTTGAATGTTTAAAAATACCCTGAATTCTTCGAAAAAGCTTTCGAACTTTTTAAAGCTAATGAAAAGTCCTTGAAATTTTGAACAATGCTTTAAAATCTTTAACTTTACTTTAACTTTAAAAAAGTTACTGAAAAATGACTTGATCAAACAAGTTATTTACCAACAGACGATAATAATTATTGTCGGTAAATTACCAGTCACTGGTTTACTGCTTAGCTTGGAACAGAACCCTTCTTTCGAATCGGCCTAGTTATACTACTAAAGTGTTTCTTACAGAAAGGGGGAGGGTCGGTAAGGCCGGTTTTTGGCCTAATTTATTTTTGGACCAAAAAATCTGAAAAAATCATGGTAGTATCCTATAAGTATCCCGAGTCGATT
>NC_046661.1:137942039-137947762 GCF_010883055.1 Belonocnema kinseyi
ACTCGGGATACTTATAAGATACTACCATGATTTTTTCAGATTTTTTGGTCCAAAAATAAATTAGGCCAAAAACCGGCCTTACCGACCCTCCCCCTTTCCTTATTTTCCCAATTTTTTTTTAAATCTCTAACTTTTCCCTGATTTTCAGGATTTTTCTAACCTCTGGTTACCCTTCTTAAAAAAATGATAATAAATTTCTCTGATAAAAAAATTATTTTTTTCTATTTTAGTACTACCGCTGCGTTTACGGTAAACCATTGAAATTCCAATGTCGAGATGGCCTCCTGTACAACCCCGAAACATTCCTCTGTGATTGGCCACAAAACGTGGATCGTGACAACTGCAAAATGTGAAAAAAGTGAGAAAAAAAACAAATAAAATCAAACATGGCCGTCCTGAATAAATACGAAAAAACACTCCTTGGACGAGTAAACACAGTGAGAATATTAAATGTTTAGTTATGCAAAAGGTTGTTTTTCTGAGAATGAGAAAAACGTGAAACGCTTGTATAATATTAAAATCTACTTTTTAAATCTTAAGGTTAAAAAAATTTGCAAAATAATTATCTGTCAATAAATTATTATTACTGACAGATTGTAATTTTGCTAATTTGTATTTAAGTCTCTTACATTAAGAAGTTGATTAAAATTTGTAGAGTGATTAGTCCCTTTAGAAATTTAGCCATGTAAATTATTTGTTAAGTTATTCCTAATTTGTTAGTTTAATTATATATCAATAAAAGAACACATTCCATAAGATACAAACTGTTATTGCCATTGACATTATAATCATAGTTTGAACATTTTTTATTTCTCTTTAATTGAAAAATTTTGAAATAGTTTGCAAATTGTAGTCTATATCGTTCGCTTTAATTTAAAATTTTGAAATCGACTGAAAATTTTAGTCGAAATCGTCATTTGGACAATTTTTAATTCACTTTGATTCACAAATTTTGAAATCGATTAAAAGTTGTAGCCGTTATCATATTTTGAACATTTTTCAGTTTGCTTCGATTAAAAAAAATTAAAATAGATTGCAAATTGTAGTCGGAATCGTATTCTGAACAGTTTTTAGTTCGCTTTAATTAAAAATTCTGAAATAGATTGTAAATTGTAGCCGGAATCGTATTTTAAATACTTTTTAGTTCACATTAATTAAAAAATTTTGAAATCGATTGAAAATTGTAGCCGGAATCGTATTTTGAACATTTTTTAGTTCGCTTTAATTTAAAAAAAAAATTGAAATCGATCGAAAATTGTAGTCGAAATCGTACGTTGAACACTTTTTAGTTCGCTTTAATTCAAAAATTTGAAACAGATTGAAAATTGTAGTCGGAGTCGTACTATGAACACTTTTTAGTTCACTTTCATTTAAAATTTTGAGATCGGTTAGAAATTGCTATATATTTGTTTAACTAATTTTCCAAACGCTTACCATCTTTTCTTTGAATATTTTTAGTTGTCAAGTTTAAAAACTATAGACGTATGTTCGGGATGACAACTTTCTTTTTAAATTACCCGTGAGGGTTCTTTAAAAAATTTAGTTTGCTTAAAATGAAATAATTTGAAATCGATTGAAAATTGTAGCCGGAATCTTATTTGGAAGATTTTTCCGTTATTTTGTCCTACTTTACACTATTTGGCAAATTAAGGCCGCTACATACTTGTTTAATTTATTTTTCAAACATTTATCAATTTTTCTATTAATCTATTTAATTATCTAGTTTAAGAGCTATAGACATAGGTATATTCAGGATGTTAGATTTTATTTTTAATTAACTGCGAGGGTTCTTCAGGAATTTAGGGATCGTAATTTGAACATTTTTCAGGTCACTTTAATTTAAAAATGTTGAAATCGCATTTTGGACATCTTCAAGTTCGCTTTATTAAGAAAAATTGAAATAGATTGAAAATTGTAGTCTATTTACCACTTTTTTGTTCGCTTGAATTTAAAATTTTAAAATCGACTGAAAATTATGGTCGGAATCGTCATTTGTACATTTTTTAATCCACTTTGATTTCAAAATTTTGAAATCGATTGAATGTTGTAGCTGTTATCATATTTTGAACATTTTTTTTATTTGGCTTTCATTTTTAAAAATTGAACTAGATTGCAAATTATAGTCGGGCTCGTACTTTGAACACTTTTTAGTTCGATTTAATATCAAATTTTGAAATCGATTGCAAATTGTAGCCTGAATCGTATTTTGAACATTTTTAGTTCACTTTAATTTTAAAATTTTTAAATCGATTGAAAATTGCAACCGTTATCATAATTCTAATATTTTTTAATTCGCTTTAATTTAAAAAACGTTAAATCGATTGAACTTATTGACATTATTTACATAGTTTGAACATTTTTTGTTCGCTTTATTTTAAAAAAATTTTAATAGATTAAAAATTTTAGCCGGAATCATATTTTGAACATTTTTTAGTTGGATTTAATTTAGAGAATTTGAACTCGATTGAAAATTGTAGCCGGAATCGTATTATGAATATTTCTTAATTCACTTCAATTTAAAATTTTTTAAATCGATTGAAAAGTGTAGTCGGAATCGTACTTTGGACACTTTTTTCTTCGTTTTAATTTAAAAATTTTGAAATCGATTGAAAATTGTTGCCGGAATCGTAATTTGCACATTTTTTGGTTTGCTTTATTAAAAAAAAAATTATAAATCGAATGAAAATTGTAGCTGGTATCGCAATTTGAATATTTGTTAGTTCACTTTAATTTACAAAATTTGAAATCGATTAAAAATTGTAGCCGGAATCGTATTTTGAACATTTTTTAGTTAACTTTAATTTAAAAATTTTGAAATCGATTGAAAATTGCAACCGTTATTATAGTTCTAATATTTTTTAGTCCGCTTTAATTTTGAAAACGTTAAATCGATTCAACTCATTGACATTATTTACATAGTTTGAACATTTTTTGTTCGCTTTATTTTAAAAAAAATTTAATAGATTAAAAATTTGAAATGGATTGAAAATTGTAGCCGGAATCGTATTATGAACATTTCTCAGTTCACTTCAATTAAAAAATTTTTAAATCAATTGAAAATTGTAGTCGGAATCGTAATTTGGACACTTTTTTCTTCGTTTTAATTTAAAAATTTTGAAATCGATTAAAAATTGTTGCCGGAATCGTAATTTGAACATTTTTTTAGTTTACTTTATTTTGAAAAATTAAAAATCGATTGAAAATTGTAGCTGGTATCGTATTTTGAATATTTTTTAGTTCGCTTTAATTAAAAAATTTTTTGATAGATTAAAAATTGTAGCCAGAATCGTACTTTAAACACTTTCTAGTTCGCTTTGATTAAAAATTTTTTTAATCGATTGAAAGCTATAGCTGGAATCGTATTATGAACATTTTTTAGTTCACTTAAATTTAAAAATTTTGGATAACGATCGAAAATTGTAGCCGGAATCTTACTCTGAACACTTTTTTGTTCACTTTGTTTTTAAAAAATTTCAATCGATTGAAAATTGTTGCCGGAATCGTGATTTGAACATTTTTTTGTTTACTTTATTTAAAAAATTAGAAATCGATTGAAAATTGTAGCTGGTATCGTATTTTGAATATTTTTCAGTTCGCTTTAATTTATAAAATTTGAAATCGATTAAAAATTGTAGCCGGAATCTTACTTTGAACACTTTTTTGCTCACTTTATTTAAAAAAATTTCAATCGATTGGAAATTGTTGCCGGAATCGTAATTTGAACATTTTTTAGTTTACTTTATTAAAAAAAATTAGAAATTGATTGAAAATTGTAGCTGGTATCGCATTTTGAAAATTTTTTATTTCGCTTTAATTTACAAGAGTTGAAATCGATTAAAAATTGTAGCCGGAATCGTACTTTCAGCACTTTTTAGTTAACTTTAATTTTAAAATATTGAAATAGATTAAAAATTGTAGCCTGAATCGTATTATGAATATTTCTTAGTTCACTTCAAATTAAAATTTTTTAAATCGATTGAAAATTGTAGTCGGAATCGTACTTTGGACACTTTTTTCTTCGCTTTAATGTAAAAACTTTGAAATCGATCGAAAATTGTTGCCGGAATCTTAATTTAAACATTTTTTTAGTTTACTTTGTTAAAAAAAAATTAGAAATCGATTAAAAATTGTAGCTGGTATCGTATTTTGAATATTTTTTAGTTCGCTTTAATTTTTTAAAATTTTGAAATCGATCGAAAATTGTAGCCGGAATCTTACTTTGAACACTTTTTTTGCTCACTTTATTTAAAAAAATTTCAATCGATTGAAAATTGTTGCCGGAATCGTAATTTGAACATTTTTTAGTTTACTTTATTTAAAAAAATTAGAAATTGATTGAAAATTGTAGCTGGTATCGCATTTTGAAATTTTTTTATTTCGCTTTAAAAATTGTAGCCGGAATCGTACTTTGAGCACTTTTTAGTTAACTTTAATTTTAAAATATTAAAATAGATTAAAAATTGTAGTCGGAATCGTACTTTGAACATTTTTTAGTTCGCTTCAATTTTAAATTTTTTTGATAGATTAAAAATTGTAGCCAGAATCGTGCTTTAAACACTTTTTAGTAGGTTTTAATTAAACATTTTTTAATCGATTGAAAATTATAGCCGAAATCGTATTACGAACATTTTTTAGTTCACTTCAATTCAAAAATTTTGAAATCGATTGAAAATTGTAGCCGGATTCGTATTTTGAACACTTTTTAGTTCACTTAGTAAATAACCATAAAAATTATTTGTTAAATTGTTCTTAATTTGTTAGTTTAATTTTATATCAATAAAAGAACATATTCCATAAGATACAACACTGTTATTCTCATTGACATTATTATCTATTTTTAGAATGAAAATAAACAAATGTATATAATTGAATTCCGGAAATAGATATAGCTATCAATAAAATATTTATACGACACGCATATCGTCAGTCCAAATAGACTTGGCTTCCTTATCTTTGCATAATTTATGAACACTGTCTTATTTCTGTTGTTTGACATTCATTTTTACCGTAACCCGTTTTGTGATAGTCGTCGAAATAAACAAAATTAAAAGAGCAATTTAAAGTTAAATAAAAATAAAAAATCTTTTTTGTTTATTTATTTAGAAGTTAGAAAGGAAATAAACATTTCGCTCAAAATTCCTATTTTTTGTAAAATTTGTTTATAATAATCAGTGATATATTAAATTTTTTTAAGTTTTTATAAATTTTAGCCGAAATTGTATTTTAAACATTTTTTCGTAAATTTGCCCGACTGTCAATTAGAGCCAATACATATTTGTCATGTTATAGGTTTAAAATTGTCTGACAATTTTTTTAATTAGTCTCGAGGGATCTAGTAACAATTTATTTCGCTTTAATTGAAAAAAGATGTTGAAATTGATCAAAAATTATAGCCGGAATAGTATTTTAAACATTTTTTAGTTCACTTTAAATTAACAATTTGGAAATAGATTGAAAATTGTAGCCGGAATCGTATTTTGAAGATTTCTTAGTTCGCTCTGATTTAGAAAATTTGAAATCCATTAAAAATTGTAGCCGGAATCGTATTTTGAAACTTTTTAGTTCACTTTCATTTTAAAACTTGGAAATCGATTGAAAATTGTAGTCGGAATCGTATTTTAAATATTTTTTAGTTCGGTTTAATTTATAAAATTTTGGAATCAATTGAAAATTCTGACCGGTATCGTATTTTTAACATTTCTTAGTTCGCTTTGATTTAGAAA
>NC_046661.1:137947862-137983127 GCF_010883055.1 Belonocnema kinseyi
CGTATTTTGAACATTTTATAGTTAGCTCTAATTTCGAAATTTTGAAATCGATTGAAAATTGTAGCCGAAATGGTATTCTGAATATTTTTTAGTTCGGTTTAAATTATAAAATTTTGAAATCAATTTAAAATTGTAGTCGGAATCGTATTTTGAAGATTTCTTAGTTCGCTCAGATTTACAAAATTTGAAATCCATTAAAAATTGTAGCCGGAATCGTATTTTGAAACTTTTTAGTTCACTCTCACTTTAAAACGATAGATATTTGAGAAATTTAATTCGCTTTGATTAAAAAATTTTTTAATCGATTGAAAATTGTAGTTTTCGTCACTGGCCAATTAAGAACGCTATATGTTTGTTAAATTTATTTCTTAATCATTAATCATCTTCTCCTCGCATCTTCAATAATCAAAGTTAAAAGCTGTAGTTTTCCAATAGGTTTGGAATTGTCATTTTTTTTTTTAATTATCCTCTAGGGATCTCTTGAAAATTTAATTAGCTTTAATTGAAAACAAAATTTGAAATCGATTGGAAATTGTAGTCGGAATCGTATCGAGGGTATTCTTTAAAAATTTAGTTCGTTTAAATTAAAAATAAAATTTTGAAATCGATTAAAAATTGTAGCTAGAATCGTATTTTAAACACTTTTTTCGTCACTGGCCAATTAAGAACGCCATATATTTGTTAATTTTATTTCTTAAACATTAATCATCTTCTCCTCGAATCTTTAATATTCAAAGTTAAAAGCTGTAGTTTTCCAATAGGTTTGAAATTGTCATTTTTTTTTTAATTATCCTCTAGGGATCTCTTGAAAATTTAATTTGCTTTAATTGAAAACAAAATTTGAAATCGATTGAAAATTGTAGTCGGAATCATATTTTAAGGATTTTTCCTTTATTCTTTCCCACTGTGCGCTGCCTGGTCAATTAGTTTAAAAGCTATAGACGTCTGTGTAGTAGCTTTAATTTTTTTTATTAAACGCGAGGAATCTTTAAGAATTTAGTTCGTTTTAATTTAAAAAATTTGGAATTATTGAAAATTGTAGCCGGAATCGTATTTTGAACATTTTTTAGTTCTATTTAATTAAAGATTTGAAATCGATTTAAAATTGTAGTCGGAATCGTATTGTAAACATTTTTTCGTCATTTTTCCATACCGTGCAGTGCAAAATACAAAAACTTGAAATTTTTCCGGAAATTCTATTTTTCACTACACCTGCTTCGAGTTATTGTATTAGCTACTTCGTCACAAAGCAGTATAAATTAACAATAATTATTCTTATCAATAATCTTACTAAAAAAATATTTAAATTTCAGGTTTTTTCAGAATTGAGTTTTCCTTATTCATCTTTTATTGATATTCATTAAAATGATGGACGTTTAATTATATTTGTTTATACATATAAATTCTAAACAATTATAATTGTTATATTTTAATAAATATAATCAAAAATATATCACTTTTAAGAATATCTATAGCAAGAAGCGATTAAGCGAAATCCAAATACGAACAAACCTCAATTTCAAATATTTTGCTACCAAAATTGTTTATAACAATTATTATTGTTCGTTTTTTAAAGATTTCTGTGATGAAGATTCACTTTCACACAAATTTAAAACAATTTTAGCAACGAAAAAAACTTTTTAGTGTAGGTTTCGAATTTTCCTCAGTTCTTTTATCGCATTTGTTTATGACAATTAAATGAACGAATAAATAAATGTATAAAAATAAATTTAACAAATATATAGCGGTCCTGACTGACCAAGCAGCGCGCACTGCGGGGCAATTTTACGAAAAAATATTAAAAATACGATTCCGACTATAATTTTCAATCGAATTCAAAGTTTTTTAATAAAGTGGATTAATATCTTAAGAGATTCCTCGAGGTGAATTATAAAAAAATCTTACAATTCCAAACCTACAGGAAAAACTTTTATAACACATAACGTAGATAATTTTGAGATTCGAAGAAAATTCGATAATATTTTTGAAAAATTTCGAAATACGATTCCGGCTACAATTTTCAGTCGATTTCAAATTTGTTTCAATTTAAGTGAATTAAACGCTTAATAGATTCCACGATGATGATTGTCAAAAAATATTATTTCACTTTACTTCGATAAATAAACATTCGGGAAACAAAAATGTATAATTTATTATAAATAAATAATTTGTTACTAAATTTATATTCTTATCATTAATGGTAGGTATAATTTGGATAATTTTGGTTAGTTATTAAGTGATCGCTGTTTATAAGACAATTTAAATTAATATAAAAACATTTTAAAAACTATAATAAATATATTTATTATTATTACAGACAAATTTTATAAGCAAATGTGGAGTTTAATTAATTTTTAAGAGTTTGAATCACTATTAATTCAATAAAAAAATTCAAAAAAAAATTTTTGTTATTGTAAACGATTTTTTGAATATCGAAAAATAACTTTACTATTCAAGAAAATAAAGAACTATCTCTACAATTCAATGGAAGATTTTTTATAATTTTTTATGCTGAAATTAAATTTAAGTACATTTCTAAACATTTCACAGGATTTGTCAAAATTCCGAAAAAATCTGGCTTAAGAAGATTTTTAAATATTTAAAATGATTTTCTAAAATTTGGAAAAGAATTTCGAAGATTTTATGGCAAAATTATATAAGTTGAAAACACTATAGAGAAAATTAGAGTAAGTTTAAGAGTTATTTCGAAATTTTGAAAAAATAATTTGAACTTTGAAAAGTTTTCAAACAATTTTAAAGAAACTAAATTTTTCAAGATTTTGAAATAAAACGTTGATGCTTCTTAAGTATTTTAAAGTAATTAAGATAATAAAAAAAAAACTTTTCTTAAGATTCCTGGTGAAATTTCTTTTGTATTTCATTAAAAATATTAATTAAAAAAAAATGTTAAAAAAGAATCCGGAATATTTTAAGACAACTTTTTTAATTTTGAAAGCATTACGAAAATTAAGGAAAAATTCGTTTTATTTTAAAATATATTTAAAAAGTGGTTTTTTATTTCTGGGAAATTTTGAAATGATTTTTTGTTTCGAAAAATTAATTTTCAAAGCAAATTTGAAAAGATTTCTTAAAATTCCGAAATGAATCTGGAATATTTTAAGATTCGATAATAAATAATATCGAGGTATCTCGCCGTCCCGATAATTTCAAATGATTTTTGAATTTCAAAAATTATTTTTCAATGAAAATTTTTAACGGATTTCAAAACATTTAAAAAAATTTTTTAAATCAAATTTTTAAGCTTTTAAAATTTGTTTCAAGGTTAAAAAGGGTTCAGTCAGTTGATTTTTTTGAATGTTTGAAGATTAAAAATATTTTGAAACTATAAAAGTTCTCGGACAATGTATAAAATATTTCTAAATTTCTTTCAAACTTCTGTAGCTTCAAAATATTTTTTTAATTAATTCGAATCTTTACAAATATTTTCTAAACCCCTGTAAAAAAATTTCTTGACAATTTAAAAAAATCGAATTCAAGCTGTATTTTTATTTGATTAAAAAAATGACCCTAATTATATTTCTATCCTGCATCCTCTATCATTAAAATCGACAAAATTACCATAATTAGCATAATTGCTCTATCGATTAGAAAATTCCATCGTTAGTTTACAGTTATCGAATAGGAAGAATTCTTAAAATAATTTTGAGATGTTTTAAGAATAATGAAAAAATTTTCTTAGAATTTTTGTAATGATTTTTCATTTAAAAAATTAATTTACAAATAAGATTAAAACATTTCTAAATATTTTAAATAAGGAGAAGAGTTCCAAAAAAAATTTATCATTTTTTATTTTTTTTAATGAATTTTAGGAGAAAATTTGAAAAGATTTCAAATAATTATCTAAAAGTTTGAAAATGAATGTAGAAGATTTTAAAGCAAAATTTTGTAAGATCACAAAATGTTGGGAAAAAATTCGAGTAAGTTTAAGAAATATTTGGAAGTTTTAAAAAAATTTGAAAATAATTTAAATCGATGTTTCTCGTCGTCCCGAAAAATTAAATTGGTTTTGAATTTTAAAAATGAATTTTTAAAGCAAATTTTAAAGAATTTTAAAACATTTCAAAAGATCAATAAAAATGTTGAGAACAAATCTACAAGACAATAATGCAATTTTTTGAATTTTGTAAGACTTCACAAATTTGAGGACAAATTTTTAAGGTATTTTAAAATGATATTTAAAAATTAGAAAAATGTTCAAAAATAATTTTAATTTTAAAAAGATTTCAAAAAATTTTAAACAAACTAGATTTTTGAGAAATTCGAAATAAAATTTGGAAGCTTCTTGAGAATTTTGAAAGGTTTCAAGATGATAAATAACTTTTTAAAAGAATTTTGGCAAAATTTGTAATGAATTTTGTTTAAAAAATTAATTTTTAAGGATAGCTAAAAATTTGAAAAAAAGAATCTGGAAGATTTTAAGACCATTTTTTTTGTTAATTTTCAGGATTTAAACAATTTGGGGAAACCTGAATTATTTCAAAAGAAAGCTACAAGTTTTACAAAAATAATTCAAATCTCGAGAAGATATCAACCAAAATATAGATTTTGGAAGATTTTGAAAAAGTTTTTCAAGTATTTTGAAACGTTTTAAAAAAGTAAAAAATTCTTAGAGTTTCTTGAACAATTTTTATTCTTTAAAAGTTTTTTGAAAAAATTCAAATTTTTATGAAAGATATTTAAAAATTTGGAAAAAATTCGAAAATAATAGAAATCTTGAGAAAATTTCAAACAAAATGTAGATTTTTAAAGATTTCAAAAAAAGCTTTTCAAGTATTTTGAAAAGTTTCAAGAATTAGAAGATTTAAAAGGATTTAAAAAGATTTATAAAATTGTAAAAAAAATTATCCGGAATATTTTAAGACTATGATTGAATGTTGCAGAATTAA
This sequence comes from Belonocnema kinseyi, assembly GCF_010883055.1. Lineage (NCBI taxonomy): Eukaryota > Metazoa > Arthropoda > Insecta > Hymenoptera > Cynipidae > Belonocnema > Belonocnema kinseyi. Next base: position 137,952,770 of record NC_046661.1, read on the forward strand.
TTTTTTTTACAAGATTTAAAAGGATTTAAAAATATTTGTCAACTTTTCAGAAAATAATGTGGAAGATTTTAAGACTATGATTGAATTTTGCGGAGTTTTCAAAAAGAATATGATTTTTATAAAAAAATATTTAGAAGTTTAAAAAAATTCGAAAATAATAGATATTTTGAGAACATTTCGAACAAAATGTAGATTTTTGAAGATTTTAGAAAAAGCTTTTAAAGTGTTTTTAAAGTTCCAAAAGAATTTTAAAATAAAATTCTCAAGATTCCTTGGAAAATTTAAAATTACTTTATTTTGAAATTTTTATTTTTTTAGAATATTTCAAAGATTTCCAAAGATTTCTAAAATTTTCAAAAAAGAATTCGGAAAATTTGAGACATCAATTTAATTTTGCAGAATTTTAATATAATTGTTGAAGAAATTCAAATTATTATCAAAGATATTTAAAAGTTTGGAAAAATTCTAAAATAATTTAAATCTTAAAACATTTCGAACAAAATTTAGATTTTTAAAGATTTCGGAAAAAGATTTTAAGTCGGTTTTAAAGTTTTAAAAGAATTTTCAAAAAAATTCTTAAGATTCCTGGGAAAATTTCAAATGACTTTATTTTAAAAATCTTATTTTTGAGAATATTTTAAAATTTTGAAAGACTTCCAAAATTTGCAAGAAAGAATCTGGAAGATTTTGTGACAATAATTTAATTTTTAAATAACTTTAAAAAAGTCAAATTATTATAAATGACGTTTAAAAGTTCTAAAATAATTTAAATTTTGAGAAAATTTCGAACAAAATCAAGATTTTTTAAGATTTCCAAAAAAGCTTTACAAGTATTTTGAAAAGTTTTAAGAACATCTAAAAACAAGAATTCTTAAGATACCTGAGAAAATTTCAACCCATTTTTTATTTTGAAAATTTAACTTTTTTAAAAGATTTAAAAGGATTAAAAAAGACATATAAAACTGTAAAAAAATAATCTGGAAGATTTTTAGAGTATTATTGAATTTTGCAGTATTTTAAAATAATTTTCGAAAATTTAGATTATTATAAAATATATTTAAAAGTTAAAAAATTTTTTTTAATAATATAAATCTTGAGAATATTTAAAAGATTTCAGAAGATTTCTAAAATTGTCAAAAAAGAATCAGGATTTAATTTGATTGATTATTTCATTTTGTTGAATTTTGAAATAATTGTTGCAAAAAACTCTAATTATTATAGGAGATATTAAATAGTTTGGAAAAAATTCTGAAATAATTAAAATTTTCAGAAAGTTTAGAAAAAATTTAGATTTTTAAACATTTTGGAAAAAGCTTTTAAAGCGTTTCTAAAGTTTCAAACAAGGTTAAAAATTCTTAAGATTCCTGGACAAATTTCAAATGACTTTATTTTGAAAATTTTATTTGTTGAGAATATTTCAAAGGTTTTAAAAGATTACTAAAATTTTCAAAAAAGAATTTAGAAGATTTTGAGACAATAATTTAATTTTATAGAATTTTAATATAATTGTTGAAAAAATTCAAACTATTATAAAACATATTTAAAAGTTTGGAAAAACTACTAAAATAATTTAAATCTTAAAACATTTCGAACAAAATTTAGATTTTTAAAGATTTCGGAAAAATGTTTTAGTATTTTTAAAATTTCAAAAGAATTTTAGTAAAAATTCTTAAGATTCCTGGAAAAATTTCAAATGACTTTATTCAAAAATTTTTATTTTTTAAGAATATTTTAAAGGTTTCGATAGATTAACAAAATTTTCAAAAAAGAATCTGAAAGATTTTGTGACAACAATTTAATTTTGTATAATTTAAAAATAATTTTAAAAAAATTCGAATTATAATAAATGATATTTAAAAGTTTAGCCAAAATTCTAAAATAATTTAAACCTTGAGAAAATTTCTGACAAAATGAATATTTTTTAAGATTTCGAAAAAATGTTTTACAAGTATTTTAATAAGCTTTAAGATTATCAAAAAACAAGTATTCTTAAGATTCTTGGGAAAATTTTAATCCATTTTTCTATTTTTAAATTTAATCTTTTTAAAAGATTTTAAACAATTTAAAAAGATTTATAAAATGTTCAAAAAATAATCTGGAATATTTTTAGAGTATGATTGAATTTTGCACAATTTTAAAATAATTTTCAAACAAATTTAGATTATTATAAAAGACATATAAACTTAAACGATTAAAAAAATTAAATAATAGAAATCTTGAGAATATTTCAAAGATTTTAGAAGATTTCTAAAATTGTGAAAAAATCATTTTTGAAGCAACTCAAATTACTATAAAAGAGATTCAAAAGTTTGGAAAAAATTCTGAAATAATTTAAACTTTGATAAAATTTCGAAAAAATGTAGATTTTTAAAGATTTCAAAAAAAGCTTTTCAAGTATTTAAAAAAGTTTCAAGAATATCAAAAAACAAAAATTCTTAAGATTCCAAGGAAAATTTCAAACGATTCTTTCTATTTTGAAAATTTAATTTTTTAAGAAGATTTAAAAAGATTGATAAAATTTTCAAAAAAGAATCTGGATGATTTTAAAACAATCTTTTTTACATTTTCAGGATTTTAAAATAATTTTTGAAAAAATTCAAAATATTTAAAAAGATATTTAAAAGGTGTAAATGTTTTGAAAAGATTAAAAAATAATTTAAATTTTAAAAAATTTGTACAAATGTACAACAAATTATACATTTATAAATCTAAAATATTTTAAAACTTGAAAACATAACCGAAAATTTATCAAATATTTATAAATTTCTTCCAAGCTTCCACAGTCTCTAAATATCTTTTAAACTGATTCCAATTTTTCCTAATATTTTATAAAATTCTGTAAGAAAAAATGCTGAAAAATGCTCTAAAATCGAATTTAAGCTGCACGCTGCACTTTCCTGACATTGAAAAAATTACTTTAATTCTATTTCTATCCTAAGACGGCTATCATTAAGATCAAAAAATTACCATAATTACCATAATTACTCTATTGATTAGAAAATTCCATCGTCAGTTTAAAAATCTCGATTCGGGTCACTTCGTAACCGTTCGGCAACTGTCGGGACTCAGTAAGTGACGTCACCCGAGGGACCGGAGAGTAATTCAAGATGTCTGCCCTGTCAATATCAGCGGCACGCAGACACAGTTTATAATAAATAAATAATAAAAATGAACGTGCAGTGTTTCTCAATTAGTTTGAATAATTTTTAATCGCGAAGAAACGCGCGGTTAATAATGGAGCAGTCGATAAGTGAAGTATTTCGACTGGCGTCATTTGCTCCAAACTAAAAAGGCGAAAGGTGAGTTGAAACATAATTGACATTTTGACAGACGAATGCCTATCATCCCAACTTTCCTAATCGAATTATCCTCACGTGCATTGTTTCATGACTAACAACAATTCCCATTAACAAAGGAAATTTTTCAGTAATCTTTTATTTGTTAATTCCATTCGTAATCCAGTTTATTGAGGTTACCTAATTGCGATATCGCTTTTAAGTTTGCTTCACTATTTTTCGGAGCTGCTCCGAAGTTTAGATTTCTCTTTTCTTTTAGTTTATAAATTTAAAATTATTTAAGTTGTGTATTTTTTCTGTGATTGTGGATTTCCGGAGTTGAGAAGGCGTACCAAAAAGGGCGTAAAAGCAGTAAAAGTAAAAGGAATTTCCACTCGAGAGGGGTTAATGGCCTCGGAAAGTCGAGTCTATTTTCATTTTTTTTTAATTATTATGTTTTTTTTTGACATCCCACGAATATTTAATGAAAAAAAAATTAAATAATCAGAAGAGTTCTTTTTCAAAAGTGTTGAGGTTTTTCTCTAATTTTCCCGGATCATTATTAAAGACTAAAATTCTAATCTTTTAATATTTTTAATAGAATCTTTCATAAATGGAATTAAATCAAATTTAATTTATTAATTATTATTCCTAGGATCATGTTTACTTGAAAAAAGTTACATATTTATGATAAAAAAAATTCCTTATAATTTGTTTAAATCTTTGAAATTCCTTCAAATTATTGAAATCATTAAAAAAATTCTTTTGAATCTCTCAAAATTCTTTGAAATCGTATTAAGTTACTAAAATAAATTGAAAATTTGTTGGAATATTTTGAAATACCCTAAAATATTTCAAATTCATGTAAAATCTCTTTTTTTTAATTTTGATAAAATGTTTCCAAGTTTGTTGAAAAGTTTCACGATAAAAAAAATTTCAAATACTTCGAAAATTTTAATTGACTTTTGTTTGAAAAATTAATTTAAAAAATCAAATAAAAACGTTAAAAATGAATCTGGAAGATTTTAAGATAATTTATTTTTTAGGATTTGAAACAATTTTAGGAAACCTGAATTATTTTAAATGCTATTTAGAAGTTTTTCAAATATTCTAAAAAAATTAGAGGAGAATATCTTTTATAATTATTTGAACTTTTTCGAAAATTATTTCAGAATTCTGCAAAATTAAATCTTTGCATTAATATATTTCAGAACATACTTCGAAATTAAATTTTCGAAATAAAAAATCATTTGATATTATTACAGGAACATTAAGAATTTTTGTTTAATTCCCTTGAAACTTTTAAAAATATATTTTAAAAAGCTTTTTTGAAATCTTTAAAAATCTACATTTTGTTCGAAATTTTACTCAAAATTTAAATTATTTTTTAGTTTTTTCCAAACTTTTAAATATTTTTTATAATCATTAGAATTTTTCGAACATTATTTTTAAATTTTACAAAATCTAATCATTGTCTCTAAAACTTGCAGATTCCTTTTTGACACTTTTAGAAATATTTTTAAATCCTCTCAAAAAATTTAATTCTCAAAATTAAAAAATTGTTTAAAATTTTCCCAGAAATCTGAAGAATTCTTGTTTTTTAATATTCTTGAAGCTTTTCAAAATACATTCAAAGTCTTCTTCGAAATCTTTAAAAATCTACATTTTGTTCTAGATATTCTCAATATTTAAATTATTTTAGATTTTTAAAAACTTTTTAATATCTTTTTTAATGATATGAATTTTTTCGAAAATTATTTCAAAATTCTGCAACATTAAACCATTGTCTTAATATATTTCAGATTATTTAAAAAAAAAATTATAAATCTTTTGAGGTATTCTCAAAATAATAAATCAAATTCATACACTTGAAACTTGTTAAAATACTTGAAAAGCTTTTTTGAAATCTGCGAAAATGTGCATTTTGTTTAAAATGTTCTTAACATTTAAATTATTTCAGAATTTTTTCAAAAACTCTAAATATCTTTAAAAATAATTCAGGAATACTAAAATTGTTTAAAATCCTGAGAAATTAAAATATAAAATTCTTAAAATCTTCCAAATTCATTTTTAATTTATTTTTTAAACAAAAGCCAATAACAATTTTCCAAAGAACGTTAAGAATTTTTTTTATTCTCTTCTAACTTTTCAACAAACTTCAAAATCTTTGTTAAAAATCTGTAAAAAAAAGATTTTTTTATGAATTTGAAATATTTTAGGGTATTTTAAAAGATTCCAACGAACTTCAAATTTTTTTAGTAACTTAATACGATTTCAAAAGATTTAAAAAAATTAGAAGGAATTTTTTTGATTTTAATGTGCTTTAAAGGATTTGAAAAGATTCCAAGGAATTCTTAAAATTTCTGGGGAAATCTCAAATCATTTTTCATTTGAAAATTCAATTTTTGGAGAATATTTAAAACGATTTCTAAAATTTTAAAAATAATAATCTGAAAGGTATTATGATAATGATTTAATTTGTCAGAATCTTAACATAATTCTTAAAACACTTTAAAACATTATAAAAAATATTTAAAAGTTTTGAAAACATAAAATAATTTAAATCTTGAGAACATATCAAACGAAATGTAGATTTTTGAAGATTTTTAAAAATGCTTTTCAAGATTTTTTTTTAAGTTTCAAGAAAATTAAAAAAAAAATCCCTCAGATTTCTGGGAAAATTTCAAATACTTTATTTTGAAAATTTGATTTTTGAGATCATTTAAAAAGATTTCTAAAAATCTCAAAAAAATTTTAAATCCATTATAATGATTGCAATCATTAAAAAATTCCTTGGAATATTTTTAAATCCTTTAAAGCACATTAAATTGCTAAAATCAGAATTTGAAAAAAGAGTTTCAAGTTTGTTGAAAAGTTAGAGAATAAAAAAATTCTTAAGATTATTACAGGAACCTTAAGATTTTTTTCCCCCTTGAAGAATTTTAAAATATAATTAAAAATGCTTTTTTGAAATCTTTAAAAATCTACATTTTGGTCGAAATTTTACTCAAGACTTAAATTATTTTACAATTTTTTCAAACATTATTTTAAAATTTTACAAAATTAGATTATTGTTTCAAAATATTCTAGATTCTGCTTTGAAAATTTTAGAAATCTTTAAAAAATTTTCCTAGAAATCTTTAAAAATCCACATTTTGGTTGAAATTTTTTAAAGATTTAAATTATTTTAGAACTTTTTCAAAACTTTTAGATACCTTTCATAATGATTTAAATTTTTTCGAAAATTCTGCAAAATTAAATCATTGCCTTAATATATTTTAGAATATATTTTGAAAATTTTTAAAATATTTTTAAATATTCTCAAAAAATCAAATTTTCACAATAAATTCATTTGAAATTTTCCCAGGAACTTTTTTTTTTAATTTCCTTGAAGCTTTTTAAAATATACTTATAAAAGCTTTTTTGAAATCTTTAAAAATATGCATTTTGGTCGAAATTTTACTCAAAATTTAAATTATTTATTAATTTTTTCAAACATTATTTTTAAATTTCACAAAATTAAATTGTTTTTTTCAAAATATTCTAGATTCTTTTTTTAAAATTTTAGGAATCTTTTTAAATATCATAAAAACATTATTTTTTCAAAATAAAAAATCGTTTCAAATGTTCCCAGAAATCTTAAGAATACTTGTTATTTAATATTCTTGAAGCTTTTCAAAGTGCATGAAAAGTTTTTTTCGAAATCTTTAAAGATCTACATTTTGGTCGAAATTTTCTCAAGATTTAAATTATTTTAGAATTTTTTCAAAACTTCAAATATCTTTTATAAGGCTTTTCATTTTTCGATAATTCTGCAAAATTAAGTTATTGTTTTAATATATTTCAAAACATATTTTGAAAATTTTAGAAATCCCTTAAATTATTCTCAAAAAATCAAATTTTCAAAATAAATTCATTTGAAATTTTCCCAGGAACCTTGAGAATTTTTTTTTTTTAATTTCCTTGAAGCTTTTTAAAATATACTTATAAAAGCTTCTTTGAAATCTTTAAAAATATACATTTTTTCTAATCATTTGAATTTTTTCAAACTTTATTTTAAACAGTTTTAAAATTCTACATAATTGAATCATTGTCGAAAAATCTTATAGATTTTTTTTTGTTGAAAATTTTAGAAATCTTTTTAAATCTTCTCAAAGAATTAAATGTTCCAAATAAAATATAAAATAAATTTTTTTTAAAACTTTCAAATATCTTTTATAATTATTAGATTTTTTTCAAAAATTATTTCGAAATTCTGCAAAATTAAATCACTGTCTTAATATCTTTCAGATTATTTTAAAAACATTTTAGAAATCTTTTAAGATATTCTCAAAAAATTAAATAAAATTCATACACCTAAAATTTTTAAAAATACTTGAAAAGCTTTTTTGAAATCTGCAAAAATGTACATTTTGTTGAAAATGTTCTTAACCTTTAAATTATTTTAGAATTTTTTCAAAACTTCTAAATATCTTGTAAAATAATTCAGGTTTACTAAAATTTTTAAAATCCTGAAAAATTAAAATATGAAATTCTTAAAATCTTCCAAATTCATTTTTAATATTTTTAGTTTTTTTTTAAATTTATTTTTTAAACAAAAGTCAATAACAATTTTCCAAGAAAATCTTAAGAATTTTTTTATTCTATAACTTTTCAACAAACTTGAAAATCTTTTTTCAAAATCTGTAAAAAAAAGATTTTAGATGAATTTGATATATTTTAGGGTATTTTAAAAGATTCTAAAAAATTTAAAATTTGTTTTGGTAACTTAATACAATTTCAAAGGATTTTAAAAAATTGGAAGGAATTTTTTTAATTCCAGGGCATTTTTATTCGATTTTAGCAATTTAATGTGCTTTAAAGAATTTAAAAAGATTCTAAGGCATTTTTGAAAGATTTCAATCGTTGAAAGGGATTTTAAAGAATTTTCAGATTTTTTGAAATCTTTTTAAATAATCTAAAAAAATAAAATTTTCAAAATAAAGTATTTGAAATTTTCCCAGAAATCTGAGGGACTTTTTTAATTTTCTTGAAACTTTAAAAACAAAATCTTGAAAAGCATTTTTCAAAATATAAATAAATCTACATTTTGTTTGATATGTTCTCAAGATTTAAATTATTTTAGAATGTTTTCAAAACTTTTAAATATTTTTTGTGATGTTTTAAATTGTTTCAAAAATTCTGCAAAATTAAATCATTTTTTTGATTTGAGAAATCTTTTTAAATATTCTCTAAAAATTGAATTTTCAAATGAAAAATGGTTTGAGATTTCCCCAGAAATCTTAAGAATTCCTTGGAATCTCTTTAAATTCTTTAAAGCACATTAAATTGCTGAAATCAAATTAATTTTGTTTATAAAAATTAATTTAAAAAAAACGTAAAATGTTAAAAATGAATCTGGAAGATTTTAAGAATTTTAAGCAATTTTAGTAAACCTGAATTATTTTTAAAAATATTTAGGAGTTTTGAAAAAATTCTAAAATAGTTTAAATGTTAAGAACATTTTAAATAAAATGCATATTTTCGCAGATTTCAAAAAAGCTTTTCAAGTATTTTAACAAGTTTCAAGTGCATCAATTTGATTTCATTTTTTGAGAATACCTTAAAAGATTTCTAAAATTTTTTTTAAATAATCCGAAAGATATTGAGACAGTGATGTAATTTTGCAGAATTGCGAAATAATTTGTTGAGAAGATTTAAAAAGATTTCTAAAATTTTCAAAAAAAGATCTAGAATATTTTTAGACAATGATTTAATTTTGTAGAATTTTGAAATAATGTTTGAAAAAATTCAAATGATTAGAAAAAATATTTAAAATGCTTGAAAAAAAATGATAAAATAATTTAAATATTTAAAAAACTTCGACCAAAATGTAGATTTTTAAAGATTTCAAAGAAGCTTTTATAACTATATTTTAGAAAGCTTCAAGGAAATTAAAAAAAAAAATCTTAAGGTTCCTGGGAAAATTTCAAATAAATTTATTTTAAAAATCTGATTTTTTTAGAATATTTCAAATGATTTCTAAATTTTTCAAAATGTGTTTTGAAATATATTAAGACAATGACTTAATTTTGCAGAGATTTCGAAAAAATGCAAAGCATTATAAAATATATTTAAAATTTTTGAAAAAATTCTAAAATAATTTAAATCTTGAGAAAATTTCGACCAAAATGTAGATTTTTAAAAATTTCGAAAAAAAACTTTTCATGTATTTTGAAAAGCTTCAAGAATATTAAAAAACAAGAATTCTTAAGATTTCTTGGAAAATTTTAAACGATTTTTTTATTTTGAAAAAATAATGTTTTGAAAAGATTTAAAAAGATTTCTAAAATTTTCAAAAGAGAATCTAGAATATTTTGAAACAATAATTTAATTTTGTAAAATTTAAAAATAATATTTGAAAAAAATATGAAATAATTTAAATCTTGAGTAAAATTTCGACCAAAGTGTAGATTTCTAAAGATTTCAAAAAAGCTTTTATAAGTATATTTTAAAAAGCCTAAAGGAAATTAAAAAAAAGGTTCCTGGGAAAATTTCAAATGAATTTATTTTAAAAATTTGATTTTTTGAGAAAAGATATTATAAAATTTTAAAATAATTTAAATCTTGAGTAAAATTTCGACCAAAATGTAGATTTTTAAAGATTTCAAAAAAGCTTTTATAAGTATATTTTAAAAAGCTTAAAGGAAATTAAAAAAAAGGTTCCTGGGAAAATTTTAAATGAATTTATTTTAAAAATTTGATTTTTTGAGAAAAGATATTATAAAATTCTAAAATAATTTAAATCTTGAGTAAAATTTCGACCAAAATGTAGATTTTTAAAGATTTCAAAAAAGCTTTTTAAGTATATTTTGAAAATCTTCAAGGGAATTAAAAAAATTCTTAAGGTTCCTGAAATAATCTCAAATGATTTTTAATTACAAAAATTGCATTTTGTGAGAATATTGAAAAAGATTTCTAAAATTTTCAAAAAATGTTCTAAAATATATTAAGGCAATGATTTAATTTTGCAGAATTTCGAAATAATTTTCCAAAAAATTTAAATGATTATAAAAGATATTTACAAGTTTTGAAAAAATTATAAAATAATTTAAATCTTGAGAATATTTCAAATAAAATGTAGCTTTTTGAAGATTTTGAATAATGCTTAATTTTTTGAGATGATTTAAAAAGAGTTCTAAAATTATCAAAAAAGAATCTGAAAGACTTTGAGACAATGATTTAATTTTGTAGAATTTTAAAATAATGTTTGAAAAAATTCAAATGATTATAAAAAATATTTAAAAGTTTGGAAAAAAATTCTAAAATAATTTAAATTTTGAGTAAAATTTCGACTAAAATGTAGATTTTTAAAGATTTCAAAAAAGCTTTTTAAAGTATATTTTAAAAATCTTCAAGGAAAATTAAAAAAGTTCTTAAGTTTCCTGGGAAAATTTCTAATGAATTTATTTTGAAAATTTTATTTTTTGAGAATATTTAACAATTTTTCTAAAATTGTTAAAATTCTTTAAAATCCCTTTGAATTATTGAACTCATTTAAACATTTCTGGAATATTTTTAAATGCTCAAGTTACTGAAATAAATAGGAAATTCATCGGAATCTTTTAAAATGCCTAAAATATTTCAACTTCATCTCAAATCTTTTTTTGTGCAGTTTTTGAAAAAAGATTTTCGAGTTTATTGAAAAGTTAAAAGAGAATAAAAAAAATTCTTAAGAAGCCTTGGAAAATTGTTATTCTATTTTGTTTGAAAAATTAATTAAAAAAAAAAACGAAAATTTTAAAAATTAACCTGGAAGATTTTAAGACAATTTATTTTTTATTTTCAGGATTTTAAAGAATTTTAGGGAACTTGAATTATTTTAAAAGATACTTAAAAGTTTTGAAAAAATTCTAAAATAATTTAAATCTTGAGACCGTTTAAAACAAAATGCAGATTTTTAAAAAAATTTGAAAAATGCTTTTCAAGTATTTTGACAAGTTTCAAGGGAATTAAGAAAAATTCTTAAGATTCCTGGGAAATCTCATATGATTCTTTTATTTTGAAATTTTTTTTTAAGAATATTGAAAAGATTTATCAAATTTCCAAAGAATAACATGGAAGATTTTAAGGCAATGATTTCATTTTCAGAATTTTAAGATAATTTTGGAAAAATTCAAATCGTTATAATAGATATTTAAAAGTTTTGAAACGTTCTAAAATAATTTAAATCTTGAGAATATTTCAAATAAAATGTATATTTTTGCCTTGAAGCTTTTTAAAGCTCTTAATAATTCCTTAAAATAAAAAAATAAAAATACCATAACATTTTTGAAATCGTTTAGAATAACTTCAAATTATTTCTATTAAAAATATCCTAAAATATTTTAAATTCTATCAAATATCAGTAAAATTTCTACAGCTTTTGAAAGTTTCTTTGAATTTTTTTTAATGCCCTAAAAAATCTTTCAAATTCCTGGGAATCTTTTAAAATCTCTTAATTTTTGTCAAATCCGATATTTCCTAAAATCATTGAAATCCTAAAAAAAAATTTTTTTAAATTGTATCACTACAAATTCTTAAAATCTGAAAGTACGTTTTTTAACCAAACATGAAACTTAAAAAAGAAAATTTGTCAAAAAATGGCACAAGAAGGTCTAAAAAGAAATAATTTCCTTAAAAAAATATTTTTAAAAACCAAATACTCATGAAAATCAATTTTTGCAAAATAATTTCAGAAAAAGAGATAAAATAAAATAAATATTTCTTCAAAGAAAACTGTAAAACGGCTCATTAGAGACAGGTCAACAAAAAATAATATATATAAATCTATTAAAAATCCCTTGAAATCCTTGAATTAGAAAAATTTCCCTGAAAAGCGTAAACAAAATTTACCGAAAATAAAGGAAATTTCAATTAATCCTTTATTTGTTTAGTCCATTATTTACATTGTGTATTTTTTCTGTGACTGTGGATTTCCGAAGTTCAGACGGCATACGAAATAGGTCGTAAAAGTAAAAGGAATTTATACGGCTTGAGAGGGGTTAATGACCTTGTAAACTCAAGTCGATTTGCCTAAATTTGGTTTTTCACTGGATTTTTTATTTTAGGATTCCATGACATCCTCCAAATATTTAAAAACTAAAATTTCAATAATCGATCGAGTCTTTTTTGGCAAAGTCGATTTTTTTAACTAACTAATATATAATGAAAAAATTTGTCCCGAAAGATACCATAAATGTTGCCTGGGATTTTTTTTATTTACTTTTTTAACGTCCTGCAAATTTTTGAAGACCAAAATTCAAATAATCGATGACGTACTTTCTGGAAAAAGTAAATTTCTGGATTCAATCAAATTTTTTCAAAGAAGAGCCGATTGATTATTTTAATTTTTATCTCAAAACATGGAATAGTTCAATTTTAGCTTCAAAAAATTAATTTTTAACCTTAAAAATATTTATTCAAGCAAGAAAGAACTTTAAGTCAAGAAAGAAAAAAAATTATTATTAAATTGTTGAATTTTCAAATAAAACAAATCAATATTCAATGAAAAAATATAATAGTTATATTTTCAACCAAAAAAGACGATTTTTAAACAAAATTATTAAATTATGAATGAAATAGTCGAATTTTAAACTATAAAGGATCATTTTTCAACCAAAAATGAAAGTTTAATTTTTATTTAAAAAAGTGAATATTCAACAAAAAAGCAGAATAGTTCAATTTTAATTTTAAAAAAATCATTTTTAATTAAAGAAACGAATTTTCAATTAAATAGTTAATTTTTAACGAAAGCAGATTAATTTTGACCCAAGAAATGATATTTTGAACAAACGAAGATAACGTTTTCACTAAATAAATATATGAATAATTTTTTGAATTTTCAATCGATAAGATTTAATTAAATTTCTTGTTAATTGATGACTTTTTAAACAAGGAAAAAAATCTTTAACAAAATAATTGAGTTGTCAACCAAAACAAATTTCAATTTAAAATAAAGAGTTGAATTTAACCAAAAAAGATAATTTTTTAAACAAAATGCGTGAATTTTCAAACAAAAATGAAATACTTAAAATTTTAGTTCAAAAAATCTAATAAAAAATAATTTTAAACAAAAGAGATAAATTTTTCAACCAAAACAAATTATAATTACAAATAAAAAACAGTGTTTAATTCAACCGAAAAAGGCGATTTTGTTTACAAAATTCTCAAATTACCAATCAAATAGCCGAATTTATTAACTAAAATGAATAATTTTTTAACCGCAAATGAAATAATTAAATTTTGAATTGAAAAAGTGAATTTTCATAAAAATAGTTTAATTTTTAACGAATGCAGATAATTTTTTAATCAACGCGGATTAATTTTCCACCAAAGCCTTTTATTTTTAACCCAAAAAGATTAAATTTCTAACAAAAAAGACAAATTTTCTAGTAAAAAAAACGGGTTTTAACAACAAATGGAATAGTTAAATTTGTAGTAAAAAAATTAATTATTAACTCAAAAACATTTTTTTTAATAAAGAAATATTTTTCAGCCAAGAAAGAAAAAGGTATTATAAAAAAATTATCTACGTATACCTTCAAAATTCGGCTATTCATACCTAAATTTTGGTGCAAATATTCCACGGCCTAATTTAAAAAAAAAAATGTCGATTTTTTTCAGATTTTAGACAAAAAATTTAGAAAATTTTTAAGAATTATGAAAGGCTTCAAAAGAATAAAGAACATTATCTTAATATTTCTAGTGAAATTCAAAATGAGTTTATTTTGAAGGAATAATCTTAGGAGAATATTTAAAAAGATTTCAAAAATATTTTTCATTTTACAGGCTTGAAAAAAATTAGGAAAAATTCGAATCATTATAAAAGATATTTCTGAAGTTCTATAAAATTTTCAAAAATAATTGAAAATTCTCACAAATGTAAAACATGTAGATGTCTCTAGATTTTGAAGCTTTCTGAGGTTTTTTAAACTATAAAAAATGAAAATAATTTAACATTTGCAAAGTGTTTCGTTTATAAAAAATATTTAATCGTACAATTTTTAAAGCCGGGAAATAACAGTGAATTTATTTTTTGACCGGGAATTCTAGATCCGTTCAAAATTGGAGAATTTCCAGATTGTAACTGTTTCAATCCGAAAGTCTTGATAAGAATTGAAATTAATATATCATTTATTCCGATAATTTTATTTTTAAATAAGAATTTTCATGATTAATCAATCATATATTTTTAATTTAGAGTTTCAGGTATTCCTTTATTTTATTTTTTTATATTAGAATTAATAAATACATTTATTAATACATTATATCTATTAATTTTTTCAGCTATTAAAAAATTGAAACGTGAATTTTACTATTTTCAACTTAAAAATAAATCCATAATAATATAGTCATAATGAATGGTTTTTATTAAATTTAAAATATTGTGAGTCTAAATTATTTAAGTTTTATCCCATTTAATTTGAAATTTCTTAACGTGGAAAAGGAATAAGTATTTAATATTTAGTAATATTTCACTGTTTATTTAAGACGAGTAAATTGAAATCAAATATTTAAAAGAAAACAATTTAAAACTGAATTGTTTTACATAGAAAGCTTTGAATCTCTAGATTTTTTAAGAACTTTTAAACTCTTAGCGTGACAATTTAAATTGTTCTATTTAAAAAGTGTTTAATTCATAAGTGGAATTGTTAAATTTTGACACATAAATAACAATTAAACACTTATTATTTGTAGAAAAATTTGAGTAATTTTAATTTTTAAATTTTTAATTCGGCTGAAAGTATTTCAAATTATTTCAAGTTCAAAATTTAATTCAAATCTTTTTTAAACTTCTAAATATCTCTTAATATTACTCTAATATTTTTATAAATAATACGATTTATATTATAATTTGAATTTTAACCAAAAGTATCAATTTTCAAACAAAAAATTAATTTTCTACCGAAAAAAAATGAATTATTAACAAAATTCAAGAATTATTATAAACCAAAAAGTTCAATTTTCAACTAAAAAAGATTACTTTTTAAATAAAAAGATTAATTCACTGCCAAAAAATAATAATTTTCAATAAAATTCAAGAATCCTCAACCAAATAGTTGAATTTTCGAGTAAAAAATACGAATTTTTAAACAAAAAGATTAATTTACTACCAAAAAAGAAGAATTTTTCATCATATTAAAAAATTCTCAACCAAACAGTTAAATTTTGGACTAGAAAATAAGAATTTTTAAACAAAAAAAAAATTAATTTAACACGGAAAAGGACGAAGTTTTGATAAAATTAAAGAATTTTTAACTGATTTTTTAGCCAATGAAGAAAAAAAAATTCATAAAAAATGTGGAATTTTCAAGCGAAAAACATGAGATTTCAACAAAAGATTCAAAATTAATTAAAATCTTCTAAATATATTTTAAAATTATTCGAAATTTTCCTATCTAAATAATCGAATAATTTTTCAAAGTGAAAAATCATTTTCAATTTTCCTAAAAATCTTTTAAAAATGTTTATTCTTTTGTAGTCTTTTATAATTCTTAAAAAAATTCTAAATTTTTTGTTCGAAATCTGCAAAAATCTAAATTTTATATTAAATTCGGCTGAAAGTATTTTAAATTATTTCATGTTAAAAATGTAATACGAATCTTTTTAAAACTTCTAAATATCTCTTAATATTACTATAATATTTTTAGAAATAATAAGTGTTCTATTTTTATTTATAAATTCAAATTTATTTATTTTTTTAATTTGCCGGATTTTTTTAGAATTTATAGAAAACATTCATTTTGAAAAATATTTAAAACCACTTCTAGATTTTTCGAAATTTTAAAATAAAATTGTTAAGCTTTTGAAGGATGCCTAGACTATTTAAAATAAAAATAATTTAACTTCTAATCTCAGAAATGTTAAGTGAAAAAAATTATTTTTCAATTTTTAATATGTCTAGCTTAAAATTACTTAAAATAATATAATTTTGAAAATTTTTAAAGTTCATTGCTTGATTCTTTAATTTAGACTATTGAATATGTTATTACTTTATATGGAAAAATGTTTAGAATATAGTTTGATTTTTTAAATTTCATTGGCCGTGAAAAAAGTTTGCGAACGGGGAAATGACCGGGAATTTTGTATGTGATTAAAACGGTCACCCTGACCTGGAAAAAGCTTGGAATTGTCAGGGAATTTTTTTTTCAGGATTTGAGTAAACACCCTCACTAAATAAATTAGTAATTTAATAAATAATATTATTATTCTAAATTAATTAATTTTTATATCATTTTTTTAATTAAATAATTTTTATTAATTTAAATTTATCTTAAATTATAAAGTATTAATTTTTATCTTGAAATATATTTGCGGTATAAATGCATTTTTCGGATTAATTTTGGTTTTAGGCACTCTGGAGTCGAAATAAAAAAAAAATGGTTCGAAGTCGACGGTACGGCAACGATACGCTAGACGTATTGAACAAAGGATGCTTCAACCAATACGACAGTTTGGCCTGCGGCCGAATCAGTATTTTGGTTCTGCTCAGTGCGATCACCTTTTTTCTGATCTTACTCAAGATCATAAAATATCACCGGTACCGGCATTCACAGATGCACCACTATGCCATATTTTACGTATCTGCCATTCAATCTATCCTCTGGTAATTATAAATTTAAAAAAAAAATTTATTTCAATCAGGGCCTAAAATTTTACAAATTTCCGAAAAAGCACATTTTTTTCCTTCCATAATTTACCTAATATGAATATTGCATTTTCAAAAAAAAAATAGACATTTCCTACCAAAATCAAAGCATTTTTAACGAAATACATATATTTTTTACGAACTAGTTCAATTTTTGGGTTTAAAAAATAATAAAGAAAAAAAACAGGAATTTTCAATAAAATAGGTAAATTATTAGTTTGAATAATTTTCATCCAAAATGTGGCATTTTTTTTATCAAAAAATATTAAATTTCCAACTATAGAGATCGATTTTCAAACCAGAAAGACTGATTTTTGACAGAACCATAAATGAAATAGTTAAATTTTTTGTTAAAAAAATTAATAAAGTAAACATGAATTTTCAACAAAATCTTTAAATTTTCAATCAGCACAGATTAATTTTTTGCCAAATCCTTCAATTTGCAACGAAAAAAGATTAAATTTTTACCAAAAACGAGGAATATTAACGAATAAAATTAATTTTGAACAAAAATGGAATAGTTTATTTTTTAAAAAGCAGATTTTCAACGAAAGGGATCTATTTCCAAATCTGAAAGAATTTTTTTCAGCCAAGACAGAAAATAATTGCAACTAAATTATTGAATTTTAAAAAGAAAATCAATTTTTTACCATAATTTGAATAATTACATTTTTTTAGTTAAAACTATTACTTTCTAAACAGAGAAAATCGAATTTTTTCCCGAATTAGTTTAATTTATATTTAAAAACTGAATTCAACTAAAATAAATTTTCAATAAAAAGGTTGAATTCTCAACAAAAGACGGTGAATTAAATTTTTCTTATAAATAAATTAATTTAATTAATTTTCTACCAAAATCGACAAATTTTCAACTAAATGCATACATTTTTAACCAAATAGTTTAATTTTCTGTTTAAAAATTAGAAAAAAAACATGAATTTTAAATCAACTCAGATTATTTTCTTGCCAAATTCTTAAATTTGCAATCCAAAAAGGTTAAATTCTGACAAAAATGACCAAAAATTTTAAACAAAAAAAAAACGAAATTTCAACCAAAACAATAATTTTCACCCAAATTGTGGCATTTTTAATCAAAAAACGATCAGATTTCCAACTAAAGGGAATTATTTTTCAAATCAGAAAGAATATTTTTCAATAAATGAGGTGAATTTTCAACCATGAACATTTTTGCAGCCATGAAAGCCTTTTTTAAGATTAATAATAATTCTTGAATTAATAATTCTTTGAGATTAATAAATTCTTTCTTCCAAAAATTAATTTTTTTAATAGAAAATTCATGTATTTATTTGAAAAATTTGTAAATTTTCAACCAAGAAAGATTAAAATTAAAAGATTAAAATTGAAAATTCATGTATTTTGTTAAAAAATTAATTTTTTTTATTTAAAGATTCATCATTTGAGCTAAAACTTTATTTCTTTAGTGGAAAATTGAAACAATTTTTTTTTTAAATTTGTTTTTTCTTTTTGGTCGAAAATTTATCTTTTTATTAAAAAATTAATGTATTTTATTGAAAACTTTGTCTTTTTTTGATAGAAAATTAATATTTTTGGTTAAAAATGAATTTTCGCAATTGAAAATTCATTATTTGAGCTAAAAGTCCTTTTGTTTATTGGAAAAAAACGACGAATATTAACTAATAAAAATTAATTTTTTACAAAAATGGAATAGTTCAATTTTTGGTTTAAAAAAAAATTAATTTTAATCCAAAAAAAAAACGAAATTTGAACCAAAACAATAATTTTCACCCAAAATGTGGCATTTTTTATTTTAAAAAAAGATAGGATTTCCAACCAAAGGGAATTATTTTTTAAATCAGAAAGAATATTTTTCAATAAATGAGGTGAATATTTTCAACCATGAAAATTTTTTCAGCCATGAAAGGAGATAATTACAAGTAAATTGTTTAATTTTCTTCCAGAAATTGATTTTTTTAATAGAAAATTCATGTATTTATTTGAAAAATTGGTAAATTTTCAACCAAGAAAGATTTTTCAGCCATGAAAGAAAATAATTGCAAGTAAATTGTCAAATTTTCTATCAAGAGGATAAAATTTCTACCGAAAATTGATTTTTTAAAATTGAAAATTCATGTATTTTGTTCAAAAATTATCTTTTTGGATGGAAAATTCAAATATCTGTTGCAAAATTAATTTTTTTTTATTTAAAGATTCATCATTTAAAATAAAACTTTATTTATTTAGCGGAAAATTGAATTAATGTATTAATTATTAATGTATTAATGTATTAAATTAATGTATTTTATTGAAAAATTTGTCTTTTTTTCATAGAAAATTAATTTTTTAAATTGAAAATTCATTATTTGAGCTAAAAGTTCTTTTGTTTATTGGAAAATTGAACAATTTTTTTTCTTTGAAAATGCATTTTTTTTGTTTTTTTCTCATGTTGCTGTTTTTTTGTTGTCTTTTTTTATTCAAAAATTGTATGTGTTTTGTCGAAAAATGGTATTTTTGTGTGAAAAATTAATATTTTTTAATTGAAAATTTAACTATTTAGTTAAAATTTTTTTTTTATTTGAGGATACATAATTTCAGTAAAAAATTCATCTGTTATTAAAAAATTATTTTTTTTTTTAAATTCGTTTTTTTTCAAGATTAATTTTTTTAACTGAAAATGTAAATATTCCATTTTTTGTTGAATATTGAGATTTTTTAGTTGAAAATTCATATATTTTGCTTAGACATTCGTTTTTTTTATTAGAAGATTTATAACTTTAGTTATAGTAGTTCTTTTCTTTTTAGTTGAAAATTTATCTTTTTATTTACAAATTCATGAATTTTATTTGTGTTTATTATTAGTAAAAAATTGAATTATTTTGTTGAAAATTCGTCTTTTTTACTTGAAAGTTCTTCTCTGGTTGAAAAATTAACTATTTTATTGGAAATTCATTTTTTTTATTGGTTAAAAAAATTTTTTGACTTAAATTTTGAATATTCTAATTTTTTTGTTGAATATTGAAATTTTTATTTGAAAATTCATGTATTTTGTTGAAAAATGGTCTTTTTCGATAGAAGATTCAAGTATTCGGTTAAAAATTAATTTTTTTATTTGAAGATTCATAATTTTAGTTAAAAGTTTATTTCTTTAGTACAAAATTGAACTTTTTTTAGACATCATTTTTGTTGTTGATAATTGACATTTTTTAGTTGAAAATTCATGTATTTTTTAAAAAACTTTTGTTTTTTTTAATGAAAAATTCATGGATCTGTTTAAAATTTTTTTTGTATTTGAAAATTCATGTGTTTTATTGAAAAGTTCTTTCTTTAGATGGAAAATTTAAAATCTAGTTAAAAATTAATTTTGTTGTTGTTAAAAATTCATGGTTTTAGTTAAAATTTAATTACTTTAGTAAAAAAAATTGAATTATGTTGTTGAAAAGTCCTCTTTTTTAATTGAAAATTCTTCTCTGGATGAAAAATTAACTACTTTATTGAAAATTCGTTTGTTCTTTTTTTGTATTATTTTTTTTTTTTGAATATTGAGATTTTTAGTTGAAAATTCATGTATTTTGGGTAAAAATTTATTTTTTATCAGAAGATTTATAATTTTATTTAAAAGTTCATTACTTTAGTGAAAAATGGCATTATTTTTTTTGAAAAGTCGTCTTTTTTAGTTGAAAATTCTTCTCAGATTGAAAAATTAACTACTTCATTGAAAATTCGTTTTTTTTTTCTTTTTTGTTAAAAAAATTTTGTGGACCAAAATCTTTTGTATTTTATTTTTTTGTTCTTGAATATTGAGATTTTTGGTTGAAAATTCATGTATTTTGGGTAAAAACTAATTTTTTGATTAGAAGATTTTTAATTTTAGTTAAAAGTTAATTTCTTTTGTGGAAAATTGCATTATTTTATTAAAAACTTCTGTTTGATTAAAAAAATTAACTATTTTATTGAAAATTCCTTTTTTTTTTGGTTAAAAAAATTTTGTTGACGAAAATTTTTTGTATTAAATTTTTGTGTTCTTGAATGTTGAGATTTTGAATTGAAAATTAATGTATTTTGTTAAGAACTGTTTTCTTAAATGGAAAATTCAATTATCTGTTTTAAAAAAATTTTTTATTTAAAATTTCTTGTATTTTATTGGAAAATTCTCTTTTTAGATGGATTATTTAAAATCTAGTTGAAAATTATATTTTTTTGTTGTTGAATATTGAGATTTGTAGTTGAAAATTCATGTATTTTGTTAAGAACTGTTTTTTTTTATGGAAAATTCAATTATCTGTTAAAATTTTTTTTTATTTGAAAATTCATGTATTTTATTGGAAAATTCTCTTTTTAGATGGAAAATTTAAAATCTAGTTAAAAATTAATTTTTTTAAAATTCATGATTTTAGTTAAAATTTCATTACTTTAGTAAAAAAATTGAATTATTTTGTTAAAAATTCGTCTTTTTTAGTTGAAAATTCTTCTCTGGTTGAAAAATTAACTATTTTATTGAAAATTCGTTTGTTTTTTTTTGGTTAAAAAATTTTTTGACTTAAATTTTGAGTTCATTACTTTAGTGAAAAATGGCATTATTTTTTTGAAAATTCGTCTTTTTTAGTTGAAAATTCTTCTCAGGTTGAAAAATTAACTATTTTATTAAAAAAATTTTTGTTTTTTTTTGTTAAAAAAATTTTGTTGACCAAATTTTTTTTGTTTTATATTTTGTTGTTGTTGAATATTGAGATTTTTAGTTGAAAATTCATGTATTTTGGGTAAAAATTTATTTTTTTAATTAGAAGATTTATAATTTTAGTTAAAAGTTCATTTCTGTAGTTGAAAATTGAACTAATTTTTTATTTTATTTTTTTGAAAATTTATTTCTTTTTCTTTTTGCTCAAATATTGAGCTTTTTTATTGAAAAATTGTCTTTTTGGATGAAAAATTGATATTTTTGGTTGTAAATTCAAACATTTGCTTAAAAATTAATTTTTTTATTTACGGATTAATCATTTTAGTTACAACTATATTTCTTTGTTAGAAAATTGAACTATTTTGTTGAAAATTCGTGTTTTTTAGGTGAAAATCCTTCTCTGGTGGAAAAATTAACTATTTTTTTGAAAATTCCTGTTTTTGTTGTTCGTTTTTGTGTTTTTGTATTGAAAATTCAAGTATTTGATTAAAAATTATTTTATGTTTATTTAAAGGTTCATCATTTTAGTTAAAAGTTCCTTTCTTTATCGGAAAATTGAACAATTTCTTTTGATTTTTTTTTCTTTTTAGCTGGAAATTTATCTTTTTAAATAAAATATTCACATTTTTGTTTGTAAATTCAACTATTTATATGAAAATTAATTCTCTTATGTACAGATTATTCAATTTAGTTAATAGTTCATGTCATTGGTATGAGATTGAACTATTTTGTTGAAAATTAGTTTTTAAACATTTTAAATCCATTTTTTTAAATGAAAACGTAACTATTATACTTTTCTTTAAAACTCGTATTTTCGGTTGCAAATTCAAATATATTTGTTTAAAAGTAGAACTACTTTGTTAAACCTTCTTTTTCTTTTAATGAAAATTTAACTCTTTTTTTCTAATTCATTTTTTATTAAATTCAATAATGGTCCCTACAATAATTTTATTAAAAAGAATTTATTTCTTTTTTTTCGTGAAAAATGACAGTATTTCGCCTGGTTCTCGAGCATTTTCATACTGTGAAGTCAACATTTTAGACCCTGATTGAAAATCCAGTACTTCGAAATCAGTACATAATGAATTTTGTTTATTGTTTTTGTTTTCTTTTTTTTTTTTTTTTTAATTGTGCAGTGGAGCGAGCTTTCTCTTCGGAGTTCGCTATCCGCAGTTGGATTTCACGAGCAACTTCTTGAAGCTTTTGCAGTTTATTTTAATCTGCCATCTGCACTGGTCGCTGGCAGCCAGATCTCGTCACAGAGATGACATCGTCCAGCATGTGGTCAATCCCGTTTTATGTTTGTACACCCTCTACTGCACCACAGTTGTACTCATGGGTATGGTTGATATCAACGGAACCTGGACCGAATGTTTTCGTACGTACAAAAAATCACTTTTACCATCCATTTTTTCATTTAGCAAATTAAATTCCGTATTTATTCTAATTTTAAATGTCTTCCCACCTCCAACATTCAATTTTAGCTCATGCAGGGTGGCCGCTGGACCGGGAAATGATCGGAAATTTTATAACGCCGGGAAATGACCGGGAATTTCATAACACCGGGTAATGACCGGGAATTTCATAACTCCTGGAAATGACCGGGAATTTTATAACACCGGGAAATAACATGGAATTTTATAACGCCGGGAAATGACCGGGAATTTTATAACGCCGGGAAATGACCGGGAATTTTATAACACCGGGAAATGACCGGGAATTTTATAATACCAGGAAATTACCGGAAATTTTATAACGCCGGGAAATTACCGGGAATTTTATAGCGCCGGGAAATGACCGGGAATTTTATAACGACGGGAAATGACCGGGAATTTTATAACACATGGAAATGGCCGGGAATTTTATAACACCGGGAAATGATCGGGAATTTTATAACACCGGGAAATGACAGTGAATTTATTTTTTGACCGGAAATTTTACGAAACTTTTAAAATAAAAATTTTGTCTAACTTTGATTTCGACCGTTTTTTTTTTTTAAATAATTTTTCAAATTGTGATTTTTATAAATGATTACATCATTCAGTTTAGAATGTTTAATTCGAACAATTTTCACTTTAAAAATTTTCCATTTTTAATTTTTAAAAGCATATATTTTGATTTAAAGAATTTTAGAATGCAGTTTTAAAGTGCTTAAAAAAATAGAAGTTTTTTTCAGTAAAAAACAGGGTGGCCGTCGGACTGGGAAACCGGGAATTTTACGAATTCTTAGAACTTCTAAATATCTTTTAAAATTAATCGAAATTTTCCAATTTTTGAAAATCCTGCAAAAAAATCCTTAAAATCTTCCATAATGTTTCAAAGTGAAAAATCATTTTCAATTTTCCTAAGAATCTTAAGAAATTTTTTATTCTTCTGAAGTCTTTCACAATTCTTAAAAATTTTTTTAATTTTTTGTTGGAAATCTGCAAATATCTACATTTTATTTTTAATTTGGCTGTAAGTATTTGAAATTATTTCAAATGCTCAATTTGATTCGAATCTTTTTAAAAATAATAAGTGTTCTATTGTTATTTAGAAATTCGGATTAAAGTTGTTTTTAAATTTGCAGGATTTTCTAAAAGTTATAGAAAGAATTGAATTCATTTTGAAATATATTTAAAAGTTCCGAAAAAAAATTCAAAAATTAGTTTGAATTTGGAAAAATTTTCAACCACTTCTAGATTTCTCAATATTTGGAAATAAAATTTTAAAGCTTTTAAAGGATGCCCAGACTATTTAAAAATTAAATAATTTAACTTCTAATTTAAGAACTGTTAGATTTAAAAAAAATATTTTTCAATTTTTAATGTGTCTAGCTTAAAATTACTTAATATAATTTTGAAAATGATGACAGGAAAATCCCGAATGATAAATTTGCCGAAATCAAACATTTAAAATAATTGGTAAAATTGGTAAATAATATATTGATAAATTTCGGAAATTTTTCAATTTGGATATTTTATAATTCCGCAATTTTCTGTCGGGAATTTTCCATTTCGGGAAAGTTAAATCCGGGAATTTTATTTTTCGAGAATTTTCCAATTCGATATTTTTATTTTTCGGCAATTTTATTATTCGGGAATTTTACAGTTTTTGGGAGTTTTATTTTTCGGGATTTTTCAGTCTCATTTTTTATTCAAAAATTTAATTATTTGAAAATTATTTAAATTAATTATTTTTAAAAAAAGAACAAGAATTATGTTTACTACTTCGTTGAAAATTAATTTATCTTTTTTTTTTGTAAAAATTCAACTATTTGGTTGAAAATTGATATTTTTTATTAAAAAATTGAATTATTTGTTTGAAAATTTATGTACTTCGTTGAAAATTTGTCTTTATTTAAAAAAATTAATCTTTATGGTTGAAAATTTATCAGTTTGGTTGAAGATTATTTTCTATCTTCATTTTTCGTATTTTTAATTGAAAGCTCAATTATTTAGATTAAAATTCACGTATTTTGTTCAAAAATAAACTTTTGTTTTTGTAGAAAATTATATTTTTCTTTGAAAGTTAATCTTCTTGTTAAAAAATTCTTTTCGGTTGAAAATTGGGGTATTCCAGTCAAATATTTATCATTTCAGTTGAAAATTCATCTTATAGGTTGTAAATAAAATTTGTTGGTTGAAAGTTAAACTATTTTATTAAAAAATAATTTTTGTTGTTGTTGAAGGTTCATCTTTTCAATTAAAAATACATTTTTTTGGTGAAAAATGAGCTGTTTGATTAAAAACTTCATTTTTCTTTCGATTTTTTTGTTGTTGAAAATATATTTTTTTAATTTTGTAAAATACTAAAATCTTATTTGAAATTTGATATTGTAGTTAGTAATTTTTTGTCGAAAATTGGTATTTTTTAATTTAAAATTCAATTATTTCCTTGATAATTCATGTATTGCATTGAAAAATCGTCTTTTTTGAGGACCATTATTTTTTTGTTTAAAAATTAATTTTCTTCTTCCAAAAATTCATTTTTTGTCGTTGAAAATTTATCTTTTTTGTTAAAATTTTTTTTCTAGTAAAAAATTAATCTCCTTTTTTAAAAAATCATCTTTCATTGGTCTAAAATTCAAGTATTTCAGTTAAATGTTCATCAGTTTAATTGTAAATTTATCACTTTGGCAGACATGTTTGTTTGTAAGAAATTAATTTTTTTACCTGATATTTTAGTTATTAATTTATTGTCGAAAATTGGTATTTTTTTAGTTGAAAATTCAATTATTACGTTGATAATTCACGTATTGTGCTCAAAACTCCTCTTTTTTGTAGACCATTATTTTTAAATTTTAAAATTAATTTTCTTCTTTCAAAAATTCAATGTAGAAAATTCATCTTTTTTGTTGAAAGTTAAACTATTTTTGTCTAACTTATGTTTTTGGTTTGAAGTTCATCTATTCCAGATAAAGATGCATCATTTTAGTTGAAAATTAAACTATTTTGATGGAAAATCTTCTCTTTTTTTGTATAAAATTATTTTTTCAATTTGAGATTGATATTTTTAAATTTCAATTCTTTGGTTGAGAATTTACGTGTTCCGTTGAAAAATTGCATTTTTTTGAGTAATTTACAAATTATTCTTTTTGTTTGAAAATTAATTTTAATATTTAAAAATTAATTTTCTTGTTTAAAAATTTATCTCTCTAGTTTAAAATTCATCCATCCATTTTTTTATAGTGAAAAGTTAATTTTTTTTTAATTGAAAATTTAGCTATTCCATTTTTTTTTTAAAAACGATCTTTTTTAATCAAAAATGAAACTATTTAATTTCAAATTCAACTATTTTGCTGGGAATTCTTTTATTTTTTGTTAAAAACTAATTTTTTAATCTGAAATTGACCTTTTTTTTGGAAATTTAATTATTTCGTTGATAATTCACGTATTGTATTGAAAAATAGTCTTTTTTGTAGACCATTATTTTTAAATTTTTAAATTAATTTTCTTCTTTCAAAAATTTATCTTAGAATATTCATCTTTTTGGTTGAAAGTTAAACTATTTTTTGAAAAATTTATGTTTTTGGTTTAAAAAAAAGATTAATGATTGAATATTTAGCAATATTTGAATTTTTATTCACAAGTAAAATTTTTAAATTTTGATGTATAATTTACAAATGAACATTTGTAGAAAAAATTTGAGTAATTTTAAGAGATATTTAGGAGTTTTAAAAATATTAAAAATTATCATGCAAATTTTAGGTTTTCCTAAAATCTTCTAGAACCTCTTTCGAAAATTTTGTTTAAATCTTTGCAAAACTTTTTAAATATTATCTTAAAATAATATTTCAAAATACAAAATTATTTTTAATTTCCCTACAAATAATAATTGTTCAATTGTTATGTACAGATCCAAATTGTAAAGAAATTCTCTAAAATTTGCAGGATTTTATTACAATTGTAGGAAAAAATCAATTAATTTTGAAAGATATTTAGAAATTTTGAAAAAATTTGCAAAATAATTTTAAATTTGAAACAAATTTAAAACTACTTCTAAATTTCTTAAAATTTTGAAGCCTTCTAAGTATATTTAAACTACTTAAAAAGAAAATAATTGAATTTCTGATTTGAGAAGTGTTCAGTTAAAAAATTTTCTATTTTTCAGTATTCAATGTTTCTAGCTTAAAATTCCTTAAAATTATATAATTTTGAAAATTTTAAAGTTCATTGATTGATTTTTTAATTTAGAGCCTTGAAAATGATAACGGTAATACCTGAAGTGAAAAGTTTTTTAGCTTTAGTGTTCCATTTGTTTAATTTCATTGAACTGGAAAACAATTATTTTAAACCAAAAAAGAAACAAATTTTCAATAAAATGCCTAATTTTTCAACGAAAGAAAGGAATTTTTAATAAAAATGATGAATCTAAACTGAAAGATGAATTTTCAACAAAAATTATAATATATATTTAACAAAAAAAGTAGTTTTTTAAAACAAAATATGTGAATTTTCAATGAAATAAATAAATTTTTTATTTAAAAAGAGAAATTTACATCCAAACTTAAATTTTCAACTAGAAAAGGTCAATTTAAATCTCAAAGTAGAACGGTTTAATTTTTAGTTAACAAAAAAAGATTAATTTAATTCTTAATCAACAAAAAAAATCGGATTATCAGAAAATTAGTTCATTTTTTGGTAAAAAAAATTCCTTTTCAATCAAAAAAAGAAACAAATTGGAAATAAAATAGCTTATTTTTAAACCATAGAAGTGATTTTTTTTTATTAAAATGATGAATCTTAAACAAGAAATAATTAATTTTCAACAAATGAGTTTATTTTTCAACTAAAATGATGAATATTTAACTGAAATATTTTAATTTTTAACCAGAAAAAAGAATTTTTAAGCAAACAGATTAAATAAAAAAAAAATTTCGTTTTCTACCAAGAGAAGTCGATTTTTCAACAAAATACGTTAATTTTCAACCAATAAGATTATTTCTCTACAACTTACATTAATTTTCAAAATATAGTTTAATTTTTAAATAAAAAATATCACTTTTCAACCAAAAAGTTGAATTTTCGTCCAAAAAAGAGAAAATTTCCGCCAAACATATAATATTTGAATTTCCCGTTTAAAAATTAATTTTTAACCATAAAAAAATCGGATTATCAGAAAAATAGTTCAATTTTTGGTAAAAAAAAGTAATTTCATTAAAAAAAAACAAGTTTTCAATTTAATAGCTGATTTTTTATCCAAAGAAATAATTTTTTTTTTTTATAATATGATGAATGTTAAAAAGAAAAAATTTTTTTTCAATAAAAGAGTTTTATTTTTTAACCAAGTATATTTATTTTAAGCAGAAATAAGAATTTCTAAGTAAGCAGATTAACTTTCAAAAAAAAAAAATCATTTTCTACCAAAAAAAGTCTATTGTCTACGGAAAAAATTCATTTTGACAGATATTTAAAAGTTCGGAAAAAATTTTTATTCAAAACAACTTCTAGATTTCTCAAGATTTTGAAATAAAATTTTAAAACTTTGAAAGGATGTTCAAACAATTAAAAAAGAAAGTAATTGAATTTCTTCTGTTATTTTTATAATATTTTTATTTCATTATTTATATTCTATAAATTTATAAATATTTTTTTTATTTTATTAATATTTTTATTTTTATATATATCAATAATCTTCTGTTATTTTGAAGTCTTATGCATTTTTTCTGCCATTGAGCGCTAAAAAAGTACTCTATGAACGTGAGAAAAAGTGTTTTCTCCTTTTTTATATTTTTTTTTTTTTTTGCTTTGGATTGAGAGATTTAAGAGTATCCCTCGTTTTTCGATTTTTTTCTTCTTCTAGATAATTGAAAAATAAGGGAATTTTCTTTTAGGACCTTACTGGTTGATGCTTTCGAGTGCAGATTTCATAGCAGTGCAACTGTTTGCTGTGGTCGCTCTTTATTTAACTCACAGTAGCCGGCAAATGGCAATTTCGGCTCTAATGTTGCCATCGACATCATCGCAAACTCGCGATCTTTGGCTCGTAACTGCAGTCTACGAACTCTCGGCCACAGTTTCTGTCGTTTTCGATGCCGGAATGACTCTCGGTAAGAAATAGAATTTTTTATATTTTAAAATTTTTCATTTTTTCAGTTTCTTTCGAAGAATTTCAGCACCTAAATTTGAGCTTAAATCTGATTTTTCGAAATAGTTTATCAGTTAGCAAGGTTATATCATTTTCCTAAAATTGTGGGGAAAATTCTAAAAGATTTTTCAAGATTTTAAATATATTTCAAATAGAATGTTGGATTTTACCAAATTATAGGGAAAATTTTAGCTAGTTTAAAAAATATTTAGATATTTTAGGAATTTCGATGAAATAATATTTTTCCGACAACTGAGGCTTCCGAAATATAAAATTCTTGTAATATTTTTAATAGAGGTACTTGGAAAATTCGGGAAATAAAATTGCCGGTTTATAAAATATGAAATGTGAAAAATTCTTGAATTTAAATAATTCAAATATTATATAATATTATAATAATAATAAAATAATAAAATATTATATAATAATTTAAATAATTTGAACATCCTTTGAAAGCTTTAAAATTTTATTTCAAAATGTTGATAAATCTAGGGGACGACTGAAAAATCCCGAAAAATAAAATTCCCAACACTGTAAAATTCCCGAATTAGAAAATTCTCGATTAATCAAATTCGGGAATAATAAAATTGCCGAAAAATAAAAATACCGAGTTGGAAAATTCCTAAATAATAAAATTGCCGAAAAATAAAAATACCGAATTGGAAAATTCCCGAATAATAAAATTTTCGAATGGTAAAATTTCAGAAATATAAAATTCTTGAATTGCAAAATTCCCGAATAATAAAATTCTCGACAGAAAATTGCCGATTTATAAAATATCCGAATTGGAAAATTCCCGAATTTTAACAATTAGAATTTTTTATAAATATATTTTATTGATTACAAATACAACAATAAGACATTAGTTTCAAAAATTATTTTTAACATTTAAAATTTCGAAGCTTATTTCTTGAATTTAAAATAGCAATAATTTTAAATAAAATATTTCAAGGTAACGCATGTTTTTTTAATATTCACAGTATTTGAAAAAAATCCAAAATAATAATCGATAATTTTTTTTTCTTCCAAGCGCATGTTTTCACAAATTTGGTAGGTGATACAAAATTTAATTCTTTTTTCAAAGAAAAAATTATTGCTTACATTTTAACGCTTTTTTTGAAATGTGCATAATATTTTTGAATAAAAAAAATACAAAAAGCTTTCGCAAAAATGTAATTTAAAATTTTAAAT
>NC_046661.1:137983227-137991082 GCF_010883055.1 Belonocnema kinseyi
AAATTTAAAATTCAATTTTTGCTAACGCTTTTTGTATTTTTTCAAATACTGTGAACATTAAAAAAACATGCGTTACATAGAAATATTTTATTTAAAAGTATTGCTATTTTTAATTCAAAAAATAAGCTTCGAAATTTTAAATGTTAAAAATAATTTTTGAAACTAATGTCTTATTGTTGTAATTGTAATCAATAAAATATATTTATCAAAAATTTTAATTGTTAAAATTCGGGAATTATACAATTCGGATATTTTATAAATTGGCAATTTTCTGTCGGGAATTGTATTATTCGAGAATTTTCCAATTCGGTAATATTATAAACTGTCGTAAATTTTATTTTTCGGGAATATTCCAATTCGGGAATTTTATAATTCTAAAATTTTATTATGCGAGAATTTTATTATTCGGGAATTTTCCGATTCGGTATTTTTATTTTACGGTAATTTTATTATTCGTGTATTTTATTATTTGGGAATTTTCCAAATCAGTATTTTTATTTTTCGGCAATTTTATTATTCGCGAATTTGATTATTCGGGAATTTTCTAATTCGCAAATTTTACTGTGCCGGGAATTTTATTTTTCGGGATTTTTCAGTCGTCCCAAATCTAGAAGTTGTTTTAAATAAAACATTATTTTGAAAATTTTTTCCGAACTTCTAAATATCTGTCAAAATGAATTTTTTCCGTAGGAAATCGACTTTTTTGGTATAAAATGATTTTTTCCTTTGAAAGTTAATCTGCTTATTTAGAAATTCTTATTTCTGCTTGAAAATTTATCTTTTTAGATCAGAAATAAATTTACTTGGTTAAAAAATAAAACTCTTTTATTGAAAATAAATTTTTTCTTTTTAAGATTCATCATATTATTTAAAAAAATTATTTCTTTGGCTAAAAAATCAGCTATTAAATTGAAAACTTGTTTTTTTTATTAATGAAATGACTTTTTTTAACAAAAATTTAACTATTTTTATCATAATCCGATTTTTCTTTGATTAAAAATTAAATTTTAAATGGGAAATTCAAATATTATATGTTTGGCGGAAATTTTCTCTTTTTTGGACGAAAATTAAACTGTATTGGTTGAAAATTGACGTATTTTGTTGAAAAATCGACTTTTTTTTATAGAAAATGATATTTTTTCTTTGAAATTTAATCTGCTTGCTTAAAAATCACTTCTATGGTTTAAAAATAAACTATTTTATTTCCAATTTGTTTCTTTTTTTGATTAAAAAGCAATTTTTTTAACCAAAAGTTGAACAATTTTTTGATAATCCGAATTTTTTTTGTTAAGAATTAAATTTTAAACGGAAAATTCAACGATTTGTTTGAAAATTGATGTTTTTAATGATTTAAAAATTAAACTCTTTTTTTTTAAACTCATGTAATTTATAAAAATATTAAAAAATATTATTTATTTATAAAAAGATATGACAATAATATATTTCTACCAAAGCAATTTCTTTCAAGTTTAAGGTTCTATAAAATTATTAATTCAATTTACAATAACAATATTTCTATACAAATTGTATTTTAAAAAATATTTTAAACACAAGCGCCTCAAAGAAAAAAATCCTACCTTTATTTTCTCCGAATGATTTATCTCGAAATTTCTTTTTAAGTTTTTTAAAATAAAAAATTCGACTTTCGAGAACGCTTTCTGTAATTTTTTTAAGAATAAAATGCACATTTTTAAAGTAAAATTTTTCATCTGAAAATATATTATTTTCAATTATTATTATTATTTTAAGTCAATAATTTTTTTTTTTAACTTTGAACATTAAAAAGATTTCCTTTTATAACAATAATTGATTATTGTATTTTAAATAAATAAATTATATTCATTAAAAAACAATCGTTTTAATTAAATATAATTAAATTTAATTAAAATTCCGGAATTTAAACGATCAAAATATTATTTATTTAAAAAAATACAATAGTCAAATATTTTTATACAAATTTTCTCCGAAACTAATTTGGATTTTTTTTTGTTTTCAATTATTATTTTAAATTCAAACAATAATTTTTAAAAAACTTTGGAAAAATTCGTAGTTTTTTACACGATGGGAACCAGAAAATTTCAAAAAACTTTAAAAATTAAAAAGTTTTGTTGACATGATTTGATTGATTTTATTTTTAATAATTTAAATTCCGGAAATTTCGAGTTTGTATATTTTATAATTCGTTAATATTATAAATCGTCGGAAATTTCATTATTTGCGAATTTTCCAAATCTGGATTTTTATATTGCGGCAAATTTATAATTTTATGAAAATTCCAATTTGAAATTAAAAAAAAAAAATATATATATTTCTAATCCTTTGTAGTTTCTTGTCACTTTTTTAAGAGCCTCTTCAAAATTTCTTGGAATTTTCACATACACTAAAATCTTTGAAATCCCAATAAATTACTAAAACCATTTTTTTTCCTAATTTTTGAAAAATACCTTAAAATATTTCTAATTCTTTTTTTTCCAAATTAAAAATTTTGTTTAATATCCTAAAATCCTTTTGAAAATGTCTCGAAATGCTTCTAAATACCCTAAAATATTTCATATCCTTTGAAAATCCATTAAATTACTAAGATCAATTAAAAATTCCTTGGAATATTTTAAATTGTCTTAAATTTGTTTTTAAATTTCCAAAAAAATTCAGAAATAAGTATAAATCTGAATTTAGTAGCAGAGTTTTTCCTGAACAGGAAAATTTTTCCGAATTTTACCCAATTTTAAGGGGACGACTGAAAAATCCCGAAAAATAAAATTCCCGAATGGGAAAATTCGCAAATAATAAAATTTTCGAATTCTGGAATTGGAAAAAAGTCCTGAATAATAAAATTTCCGAATTGGAAAATTACAGAATAATAAAATTCCCCAAAAATAAAATTTCCGAATTATAAGATTTCCAAATAATAAAATTCAAATTTAAGAAATTTAAAATCATTGGTTGCCTTCTCATTTTCCTCCTTTTTTTAAATTTTTGTCCAAGAATTTTAGAATGAAGGTACATTTTTTTCTCAAGGGGGATCTTTTTTTTAAATTACAATTTTATTATTCGGGAATTTTTTTTCTATATTATTATTCAGTAATTTTCCAATTCTAGAATTTTGTTATCCGGAAATTTTACTCTTCAGTAATTATTCATTGGGAAAATACAAAAAGATTTTTCAAGATTTAAGAATACGCTTCAAAAGAATCTAGAAAAATTGATTGCAAATTTTAAAAATTTTATTATTATTTTGGGAAGACAAAAAAATCCCGAAAATTTTATAAAATTTCCGAATTGGAAAATAATCCAATAATAAAATTCTCGATAGAAAATTGTCAAATGATAAAATATGCGAAGTAGAAAATTCCTGAATTGGAAAATTTCCGAATAATAAAATTTTCGCATTAGAAAATCGCCGAATAATAAAATTCTGGAATTGGAAAATTTCCTGAACTCCCCATTGGTTGCCTTCTCATTTTTCTTCGTTTTTTTTTTCAAGAATTTTAGCATGAAGGACCATTCTTTTCTCAAAGGGGATCTTTTTTTTAAATTACAATAGGATATTAGGATTTTTTTACAGTATGATTTTGAATTTTATTTTATTCGAATTTAAATTTCTCATATTTTAATTTCATTATTCGGTAATTTTCCAAATTACAAAATATCGGAACTAGAAAAATTTCCGAATTTAAAAAATTACATTTTTCAATAAATCAGATTTTTAAGGAACATTATCAATTTGTTTTTAAGGTTATATAATTTTCCGAAAATCATGGGGAAAATACAAAAGGATTTTTTAAGATTGAAGGATGTGATTTAACAGAATCTAGAAAAATTGACAAAACATATATTTTTATTTTATTATTATTTTGGGACGATGAAAAAATCCCGAAAAATAAAATTCCCCACATTGTTGAATTCCCGAATCATAAAATTTCCAAACATTTTATAATATTAACGAATTAAAAAATTCCCGGATGATAAAATTTTCGAATTGGAAAATCCTCGAAAGGTTTATAATATTACCGTATTGGAAAATTTTTCATTTATAAAATTTCCGGCAGATAATTACCGAATTATAAAATATCCGAACTAGAAAAATTTCCGAATTTAAACAATTACATTTTTTCATTAAACATTATTTATTTCTTAAAAATATAAAATAATTAAATATTTCCAGCAAAGACAAATTCTTATTTTTGATGTTTAAAATTTCTAAAAATTTTTGTTTGAATTTAAAATAACAATAATTGAAAACTATTTTAATCCAAAAATATATATATTTTTTAATTATTTTTATTTTAAATTCAAACAATAATTTTAGAATCTCTGAACCTTAAAAATAAGTTTTCAATAACAAAATTTAATTATTGAATTTTTAATTAATAAATCTTGTTTATTGAAAAAAATCGATTTTTTAAATTCGGGAATTCGAAAATATCTTTAAACTAACTAGAAATATATTCTAAAAATTTGGAAAAAAAACTTGCATTAAAATCTTTCAGATTTTTTTCGAAATTTTTAGCGGATGAGACTGAAAAATATCGAAAAATAAAAATCCTGAAACTGAAAACTCCCGAGAAGAAAATATTTAAAATAGAACTTTTCCGAATAATTAAATTTCCAAAAATATATCTTTTAAGCAATTTTTTAATTGCCTAGATTCGGGAAATTTAAAAATTCGGTAATATTGTAAACTCTCAGGAACTTTATTTTTTCGGAATTTTTCAATCTGGAAATTTAAAATTATCGGTAATTTTATAATTTCGGGAATTTTCTTTATCGGATTTTTTTTTTGAAGTTTGTTTTTAAATTTATATAAATATAATTTATTATACAATTCTTGAAAAAAAAAGATTTTTTTAAAGAAATATTTTTTATTTTATAGGATTTTACAAAATATTATGAAAAATTCGAGTCTTTTTAAAAGATTTTGAGGATTTTTCGAAGTTGGAAAGGAATGAAGAAATATTTATTAAATTTTCGAAAATGTTTTCCAGTTTTCAAATATTTTTAATCTATTTAAAATGTCTTAAATTACTGAAAATATTTTCAACTGACTCGAATTTTTCTCAAAATTTTCAAATATCATTCCAAATTAAAAAAATTACTTTATATAATCTTGTAATATTTCCCAGAAATTTTGTTTATTGTCTTGAAAAATTTCCAAATTATCTTCAAGCTTCTAAAGTTTTGGTTTCTATTTAATTTTACCAAATTGAAAAATTTTGCTTTAAAACCTTTTAAACTGTTTTTTTTTTTAATTTTGGGAAATCGTCTGATGTTTAAAAACCTTTTTTAATTTTCTTTTAAAGTTTATTTTTCAAAATAAAAAAATTATTTAAAATTCTCACACGAATATTAAAATTATTATATTTTGTAATCTTGTTAGACTTTCGAAACCTCCCAATCTCTACAAATTATTTAAATTTTTCCTGCATTATTTATTCATTTTGGAAAATTAAAAAAAAAAATCTTTAAAACCTTTCAGCTTCTTTTTTGACTTTTTTTAAACATCTTAAAATCTTTTTAAATCATCTCTGAAAATTAATTTTTCGAAATAAAACATCATTTTAATTTTTCCTTGTAATCTGAAAAAATGTATTTCACTTTCGTGGTACTTTAAAAAATTCTTCAAAAATCTTTAAGAGTTTGAATTATTTTTGAATCGTTTCAAAACTTCTGAATATCTCTTAAACTTTCCAAAATTTTTTCTAAAATTATGTAAGATGGCAAAATTAAAAAAGAAAAGTCTCAAAAAATTAAAATTCAAACGAAAAACACTATCATATTCAAAAATTTTAAAAGATTCTAAATCTTGTTCAAATTATAATAATTTTTGTTGAAAAATTGCAATTTTCGAAGTAAAACAAGAAATCAAACTTAAAATTCTTAAAAACTTATGAATCTACTTTGAAATTTTATGATTTTTAAATAAAAAATTGCATTTCTGTCGAAGAACATAAAAAAATCGAAAAATGTTCGAACTCGTAAATTTTATTATTTATAAACAAAAATTATTGGATTTAAATCTAATGATTTTTGTTTAAAAATAACAATTACGGATGTAAATATTCTTTGAAATATAATAATTTTTTATCCAAAATACCATTGATTCACAAGGAAAAAAACTTTGGTGCTAATTTTATTTGTTGAAAGATTTATTTTTTTGAATTTTGTAAAGAAAAATATTATTTAAAAAAAATAGCAATTGTGTAACTTTTGAATAAAGTTTTTAAATTAAAAAACGTTCCGAAAATATGAGTAGAAAATTTTTGATTAAAATGAAAATGCGAACAAAAGAGAAAAGATTTATATATTGAAATGATAATTTCAGTGGGAAGGGAAGAGCATGGTTGCAGTGGAATTTACGACCATGTGCAACTTTATTATAGTTCAGCGACCGTCGTCATCACAATTCTCAAATTCTTCGTGCCAACCTGGACTCTTCTCTGTGTTTTTCAACCCAGTAGAGTCAAGTCGAGACCCTCTGAAGTCGCCCTCACCTCCCATTATAATACGGTGAGTGATTTCAAAATTTAGGATAATTTTCAACAAAATAAATCAATTTTTATTCTAAATAGTTGAATTCAAAAATTTCGAATTTCCAAAAAATAAAACATTTTTTATTCGAAATAGTTGGAATTTCAATCAAATAAATCAATTTTTATTCTAAATAGTTGAACTTACAACAAAAAAATCAATTTTTATTCTGAATAGCTGAATTTTCAACAAGAAACAATCAAATTTTATTCTAAATAGTTTAATTTTCAACCAAATAGATCAATTCTTATTATAAATAGTTGGATTTTCAACAAAATAAATCAAATTTTATTCTAAATAGTTGAATTTTAAATCAAATAAAACCATTTTTATTCGA
This sequence comes from Belonocnema kinseyi, assembly GCF_010883055.1. NCBI lineage: Eukaryota > Metazoa > Arthropoda > Insecta > Hymenoptera > Cynipidae > Belonocnema > Belonocnema kinseyi. The sequence goes on from NC_046661.1 coordinate 137,990,093, forward strand.
AATAGTTTAATTTTCAACAAAAATTTCGAATTTTCAAAAAAAAAATCAAATTTTATTTTAAATAGCTGAATTTTTAAAAAGAAAAAATCAAATTTCATTCTAAATAGTTGCATTTTTAACAAAATAAATGAATTTGTATTCTAAATAGTTGAATTTTCAACAAAAATTTCAAATTTTCAAAAAAAAATTTATTTTTATTCTAAATAGTTCAATTGTAATCCAAATAAAACCATTTTTATTCGAAATAGTTTAATTTTCAACAAAAATTTCGAATTTAAAAAAAAAAAATTTATTCTGAATAGCTGAATTTTTAAAAAGAAAGAATCAAATTTTATTTGAAATAGTTTAATTTTCAACCAAATAAATCAAATTTTACTATAAATAGTTGAATTTTAAACCAAAAAAAAAAACATTTTTATTTGGAATAGTTTAGTTTTCAGCAAAAATCTCGAATTTCCAAAAAAAAAAGCAATTTTTATTCTAAATAGCTAAATTTCGAACAAGAAAATTTCGAATTTTATTCTAAATAGTTGAATTTTAAACCAAATAAAACCATTTTTATTCGGAATAGTTTAATTTTCAGCAAAAATCTCGAATTTCCAAAAAAAAATTAATTTTTATTGTAAATAGCTAAATTTCGAGCAAGAAAAATTCAAATTTTATTCTAAATAGTTGAATTTTTAACAAAATAAGCCAATTTTATTCTAAATAGCTGGATTCTCAAAAAAATCAATCAATTTTTTTCTAAACAGTTGCATTTTCAACAAAAATTTCGAATTTCCAAAAAAAAAAATCAATTTTTATTCTAAATAGTTGAACTTTTAACAAAATAAATTAATTTTTATTCTAAATAGTTGGATTTTCAACAAAATAAATCAATTTGTATTCTAAATAGTTGAATTTTCAACAAAAATTTCGAATTTTCAAAAAAAAAATCTATTTTTATTCTAAATAGTTGAATTGTAATCCAAATAAAACCATTTTTATTCG
>NC_046661.1:137991182-138023750 GCF_010883055.1 Belonocnema kinseyi
CAACAAAATAAATCAATTTTTATTCTAATAGTTGGAATGTTCAACAAAATAAATCAATTTTCATTCTAAATAGTTAAATTTTCCAGAAAAAAGTCGAATTTTAAAAAAATAAAGCAATTTTCATTCTAAATAGTTGGAATTTCAACAAAATAAATGATCGTTATTCTAAATAGTTGAATTTTCAAGACAAAAGTCGAATTTAAAAAAAAACACATTTTTATTCTAAATATAATTTTCAACAAAATGAATCAATTTTTATTCTAAATAGTTGAATTTTCTACAAAATAAATCAATTTTTATTCCAAATAGTTGAATTTTCAAGAAGAAAAAATGAAATTATATTCTAAATAGTTGAATGTTCAACAAAATAAGTCAATTTTTATTCTAAATAGTTGGAATTTCAACAAAATAAATCAATTTTTATTCTAAATATCTGAATTTTCCAGAAAAAAGACGAATTTGCAAAAAATAAAACAATTATTATTCGAATCGGTTGTATTTTCAACAAAATAAATACATTTTTATACTAAATAGTTGAACTTTCAAAAAAAAAAATTAATTTTTATTCTAAATAGCTGAATTTTCAACATGAAAAAAACAAATTTCATTCTAAATAGTTGGAATTTCAACAAAATAAATCAATTTTTATTCTAAATAGTTGAATTTTCAAGAAAAACTTCGAATTTTCAACAAAAAAATCAATTTTTATTCTAAATAGCTGAATTTCCATAAACAAGAAATCAATTTCTAATAAATTAGTTGAAGTTTCAAAAAAATATTTTAACAGAATGTTAATTTGCAACGAAGCTTTGGAATTTTCAACTCAATAAGACTAGTTTTTAACAAATAATTTTTACTAGAATAGACAAATTTCGAACAAATTACATAAATAAGCAAGAACAGAATAACAAAAAGGTTAATTTTATACCAAGAAGATGAATTTTTAAACAAATAGTCGAAATTTTTAAGAAAATAGTTAAATTTTCAACCAAATAGTTTCATTTTTGACGAAAATAGTGAAAATTTTAAATGAAAACAACGAATTTTCAACAAAAGAATTGAATATTCAACACGAAAATATGAATTTTCAAGAAAAAGGTTAATTTTCAAAGAAATATTTGAATTTTGTAGGAAAATAGTTGAATTTTAAACCAGGAAATATGGATTTAAAAAACAAGTTAATTTTTAACCAAATATTAGAATTGGGTAAGAAAATAGTTGAATTTTCAACACGAAAATATGAATTTTGTAAGAAAATAGTTGAATTTTCAACACGAAAATATTAATTTTTAAGACAAAATTTAATTTTCAACCAAATATTTGAATTAAAAAAAAAAGAGTTGAAGTTTCAAACAAAATATATGAATTTTCAAGAAAAAAGTTAATTTTCAACCAAATAGTTGCCGTTTAACCAAAAATAAAGATTTAAATTTCTACCAAATGCGTGGAAGTTTTAAACTAATAAAAAAAACCATTTTTAAGTTAAAATGACGAATTGTCAACAGAAAAAAAAAACAGTTGATTTTTGACTCAAAAGTATACATTTTTACCAGAGAAAGTAAATTTTTTAAGCAAGTAGTTGAATTTTTAACGCCAAAAAGATGAATTTTCAACCTAAAAGTTTTATTTTTCACGAAAATAGTGAAAGTTTTAAACGAATTTTCAACAAAAGAATTGAATTTTCAACCCAAAAATGTGAATTTTTAAGAAAAAAGTTAATTTTCAACGCTTTCGTTTAATTTTATACAAAAATAGTTTAATTTTTACAAAAATAGATTTAAAATTCAAGCCAAAAAGATGAGTTTTTAAACAAGAAGATTCATTTTGAACCAAAAAGATGAATATTCTACTAAATTTGAGAAAGTTTTAAGCCAGAAAGAACAATTTTTAAGTTAAAAGAACGAATAGTGAAAAAACAACAAAAAAATAGTTAAATCTTCAACCCAAAAAGAATATTTTTCAACTAAATAGTTGAGTTTTTTACGAAATTAGTTGAATTTTCAAGCCAAAAAAGACCAATTTTTAAACAAGAAGATTGATTTTCTATTAAAAAATGAATTTTCAACCAAATAGTTTTATTTTTTGGAAATAGTTAAATTTTCATCCCAAAAAGTCGAATTTTCAACAAAATATTTTAACAGAAAGTTAATTTTTAACCAAGCTATGGAATTTTAAACTCAATAAGACAAGTTTTTAACCAAGATTTTCTACTAGAACAGACGAATTTTTACGAAAAAAGTTAATTTTTTAAAGAAAATAGTTGAATTTTTAACCCTAAAACACGAATCTTTAAACAGGAAGATTGAGTTTCTTCCAAAAAGATGAATTTTCAACCAAATAGTTGAATTTTCCACCCAAGAAGACGAGTTTTCAACAAAACAGTTGACGTTTTCAACACGAAAATATGAATTTTCAAGGAAAAATTTTTAATAAATTTTTAATTTAATAAGACAAGTTTTTAACTTAAATTTTCTATTAGAAAAGAAGAATTTTCAACAAATTACATAAATATGCAAAAATGGAATAGGTAAATATTCTGTAAAAAAAACAATTAATTTTCAACCAAATAGTTTCATTTTGAACCAAAAAGATGACGAATAGTAAAAAAAAACAGTTGATTTTTAATCCGAAAGTATAAATTTTTAAGAAAATAAGTAAATTTTCTAAGAAAATAGTGGAATCTTCAACCCAAAAATATTAATTTTCAACAACAAAAATAATAATTTTGTACTAAGTAGTTTAATTTTCTAAGAAAATGGGGGAATTTTCAACTGAAAAATACGTTTTTTCAACAAAAAAGTTGCATTTTTAGCGAAAAAAAAGATGAAATTTTAACAAAACGGTTGAAATGCCAAACCGAAAATATGAATTTTCAAGAAAAAATCTCATTTTCGACCAAAATAGTTAAATATTTAGCCCAAAAATATGTGTTGATGAAAATTCAACTCCTTTTTTAAAAGTTGAACAACATTTAGGTTCAAAATTTAACTATTTTTTGGAAAATACGTCTTTTTTGTTAGAAAAAAATTAATATTTTCGGGTTAACAAATTATAATGGTATCGGTGAATATTCTTTTTTTTAGAAAATACCTTAATTTTTAATCAAATTTTTTTATTTTTAACCAAAGCGATGAATCTTCAACCAAAAAAATTAATTTTTGACCTAACCGTGACATTTTTAACTAAAAAGCGTATTTTCAACAAAGTAAATGAATTTCTGACCAAATAATTGAATTTTTAGTTTAAAACAGATGAAATTTCTACGATGAGAGGTGAATTATCAAATCAAATTTTTTTAATTGAAATTAATTTTAATGTATTTAAAATTTTTTTAAATTCCATTACATAATTTTAAATTAATTTTCAACAAAAAGTTAATTTACTACTAAAATAATTCGATTTTGAACCACCCAAAAAACCAATTTTCTACAAAACCGTTGAATTTTTAATCCAAAAATATTTATTTTCAAACAAAAAAAAAAAAAATTTTCAACTGAAATATTTGTTTTTTGAAACAAAGGAGATAAATTTTTGCCAAAATAATTGAATTTTCAGTTTGAAAAAGGTATTTCAAAAAAATAGTTGAAACATTAAGGAAAACAAAATATTTTTGGACGAAACAGTTGAATTTTGAACCAAAAATTATGAAATTTCCGCGATGAGAGGTGAATTAGCCAATCAAATTTTTTTAAATTAAAATTAACTTTAATTTAATTTAATTTTTTTTTAATTCTATTACTTAATTTTAATTTAATTTTCAACAAAACAGTTGAATTTTCGACCAGAAAATATTAATTAAAAAAAAATAATAATAATTTTTAACTAGATTTTTGAACTTTCTAAGAAAATGGTTGAATTTTTAACAGAAAAATAAGGGTTTTAAAAAAATTGAACATTTTTTACCAAACAGTTGCATTTTTAACCAAAAAATGTAAAATTTCCGTAATGAGAGGCGTATTAGCAAATCAAATTTTTTCAAATTAAAATTAATTTTAAATTAATTTAAATTTAATTTTTAACAAAAAGTTAATTTACTACTAAAATAATTCTATTTTGAACCACCCAAAAAACCAATTTTCTACAAAACCGTTGAATTTTTAATCCAAAAATATTTATTTTCAAACAAAAAAAAATAAAATTTTCAACTGAAATATTTGTTTTTTGAAACAAAGGAAATAAATTTTTGCCAAAATAATTAAATTTTCAGTTTGAAAAAGGTATTTCAAAAAAATAGTTGAAACATTAAGGAAAACAAAATATTTTTGGACGAAACAGTTGAATTTTGAACCAAAAATTATGAAATTTTCGCGATGAGAGGTGAATTAGCCAATCAAATTTTTTTAAATTAAAATTAACTTTAATTTAATTTATTTTTTTTTAAATTCTATTACTTAATTTTAATTTAATTTTTAACTAGATATTTGAACTTTCTAAGAAAATGGTTGAATTTTTAACAGAAAAATAAGGGTTTTAAAAAAATTGAACATTTTTTACCAAACAGTTGCATTTTTAACCAAAAAATATAAAATTTCCGTAATGAGAGGCGTATTAGCAAATCAAATTTTTTCAAACTAAAATTAATTTTAAATTAATTTAAATTTAATTTTGAACAAAAAGTTAATTTACTACTAAAATAATTCTATTTAGAACCCAAAAAACGAATTTTCTACAATGCAGTTGAATTTTTAACTCAAAATATTAATTTAAAAAAATAAATAATTTTCAACTGAAAAATACGTTTTTTCAACAAAAAATGGATGTTTTTACCAAAAACGACGAATATCCAAAAAAATACTTGAATTTCTAACAAAAAAAGGAATAATTAGAATTTTGTTTAAAAAAATTAATTTTCAACGAAACAGTTGCATTTTAACAAAAAAAAAAAATATGAAATTTCCGTAATGAGATTTTTCTTAAAATTAAAATTAATTTTAAATTAATTCAAATCTGATTTTTAACAAAAAGTTAATTGAATTTTCAAATAAACAATACGTTTTTTCATCAAAAAGTTGAATTTTTTAACCGAAAACGACGAAACTTTTGCTACAAAAATTAATTTGTAGCCAAACAGTTGTATTTTTAACCAAAAAAGATTAATTTTTAACAAAGCAGTTTTAATTTTTAACTCTAAAAGAGGAATTTTCAAGAGAAAAGCTCATTTTTCGACCCAAAGGGTTTATTTTTTCACCAAAATAGTTCAATTTCCAGTCCAAAAATATGTTTTGTTGAAAATTAGAGATGAAAACTTTGGTAGAAAATTAAACTATTGAAAGTTCATATTTTCGGGTTAAAAATAATAATTCTATTGTTCAAAGTTCATCCATTTTTTTAAAAAATATCACCTTTTTAAATGATAAATGCTTTTTCTTTTCAATTCCACTATCTGGATAAAAATGAACTGTCTTGTTGAGATTTGGTTTTGACATATTTGAAATTTTGAAAACTCTTTTTCAATTTCTCGCAAGAATGCTAGGAAAATTATATTTCTCCTATCCGAAAATCAAATAAAAAAAGAACTTAATTCGTTTTTTTTTGTTGTTTTTTCTTCAAAAATTGTTTATTTATAGGACGGTTCGTGTTACAACCAGTACCACCGAATGTTTGGCCCACCAAATGGAATGCTTTCCGCCTCCATTCCCTACCCCTCAATGCCCTATCCCGTCGAATCCCCAATTTTCGGCAGTTATGGCGACTTTTCCTACACTGACAGTTCCCCCGATGCGTCGCCATCTATCGCCCGATGCTGGACCGGCATCGAGGACGAATCCTCCAACGGATACGAGAAACACTTTCTCAATATCGACCAGAAAAAGGAGGAGAGTCGATGCAGAGTCGAGCAAACTCGACAAAATCTCGAGAAGAGTCTTGGCATCGATTTAGAAAACGAAGACGACAAAACCGTCCTGCGAAACACGCGAAATCTCACGACAATTTGCGAGGAAGGTGGAAATAACACCGACAGTCAGGAATGAATGCTCAATTCATCTAAGTCATTTTAAAGTCGTTCAAGTTCCCGCCGCTTTTATCGAATTTTTCTGTTTAGATATTTGTTTGTTTCTTTTTGTTTTTTGTTTTTTACTTGAAAAAAAGGGGCTCGTAATGCTTAAAGTGTAGAAAAGGCATTTTGGAATTTGAATTTCGCGCCAGAATTTTTGAAGAGCCACGCTTAAAACATAACCTCTGATTTGATATAATTTTGGCGCGAAATTTGAATTTTTTAGATTTTCTTTTATCGCCTTAACACTTTTGACCTGTATTTTTTTTTAAAGAAATCTATAATAATATATTTTTAGCCTTTTCAGGTGGATTCTATATCTGGATTATACATAGATAGTTGAAAAAATAATTTTTTTAATTGATTATATCGGTTTTATAATTGATTTTTATAGATTTTCGACATTATTATTAATTAAGGTACATTTTAGTGATTCTAGGTTTTTTACTATGTTGATAATAATTATTTTTTATTCTACCAGGTTGTTTATCTAAACATTAACAATACAAAATTTATAACTAAAAGTTTTTTGCAAAATGTACAAAAAAAATGTATATTTCAAAAAGTGTAAATTTAACTTATTCGAAACAAAAACATGATTTTATACATTTTCAAAGAATGCTGAATTGAACAAAATTTGTTTAAAATTTCTTGAATAGCAAAGACTGAACATTCGAAAAATATTTATACTTTTTTAACAAAAAGGAAATTTTCCAGAATTTTAAAATCCAAAAATCGAAAAGAATAATGATTGTCTTTTGTTCGGTTTTCGGCTTTTAAAATTTTAAAAAATTAAACTTTTTTGTTAAATAAATAAAGTATTCGAAATAAAAAATTCCCGAGGTGAGAAAATTGCGGACAATTTAAAATTCATGAATTGGAAAATTGCCGTTATAAAATATCAGAAACAAAGAAACTTTTATATCTAGATAATCAAGAAATTTTTTTAAATTAATATATGAAATAATAAATAAAATACTTTTATTTAATGAAGGTATTTTTTATTAAAACAATTTTTTAATTGTCCGAATTCGTGAATTTTATAATTTTGAAAATTTTCAGCACCGGTAATTTTGTGTTTTTAAATTTTAAATAATTTTAGCATTTTTTTAGGCATTTTTTTGTTATCGAGAATTTTTGAATTTGGAAATTTTAAATTTATTGTGATTTAGGACGATGGAAAAATCCCGAAAAATAAAATTTTGAAATTGGAAAATTTCCGAATTTAAAAATTAATTTTTGTTTCTAAAATTATTGTTAAGTTTAAAATAACAATTATTTTTAAAAAAGTGGATGTGGAAATAATTTTCTTTAAATTATTGTTATTTTAAATAAAAAAATTATTTTATTATTTTTAAACAATAAAATGTTCGATTTTTTCTTTTTATATGAATAAATAATATTTATAAAAAAATGGAATTGTTGAAATTCGGGAATTTTCTTTTATCGGAAATTTTTAAAATGTGTAAATTTTGAGTCGTATAAAGTTTCTAAAATTATTGTTTGAATTTAAAATAACAACATAGAAACTTCAAACAATAAAAATATTTTTTTTACAAAAACATTTGATTATTTTAGTTTTATAAATATATAATTTTTATTTAAAAAATTTCATTGTTTAAATTCAGGAATTTCCTAGTTTGGATATTTTATAATTCGACAATTTATTATTCGGAAATTTTCAAATTCGGTAATATTAGAAACTCTTCGGTATTTTTCTTATTTAGGAATTTTATTCTTCAGAAATTTTTATCATTCGGAAATTTGTAAATTAAAAATTTTTTAGTTGACGATAATTTAGGAAAACTGGAAAAATCTCGAAAAAATCAAATTTCCAAGGTAGAAAATTCCCGAATTCAAACAATTAAATTTTTTAAAAATATTATTTATTGATTAAAAATTAAATAAGCAAATCTTTTTTAAATAAAATTATTTTAAGTGTCTAAAGTTTCTAAAATGATTTTTTTAACTAAAAATAATCAGTGAGACAAAATTCATTTAGAAATATATTTTATTTGAACTATTGTCATTTTAAATTGAAACAATAATTCTAGAAACTTTAAACAAAACAAATAAGCTCTTTTTCCCATAAAAATATTTTATTTTTTTATTTTTTAATAAATATATAATATTTATAAAAAAAATTATTGTTCAAATTCGGGAATTTTCTTTTACCGGGAATTTTTTAATTTATTGTAATTTAGGACGACTGAAAAATTTCAAAAAAATAAAATTCCCGAATAATAAAATTTCCGAATATAAAGAGTTGAATTTTTTTTACAAATATTTTTTATTGATTAAAAACACACTATGGACATTTTTTATTGGAAATTAATCTTTTTAGATTGAAAATTCAACTATTCTCTCAAAAGTGGAATTATTTTGTTGGAAATTCAAGTATTTTGTTGAAATAAAAAATTATTTGACCATAAAAAAGACATTTTTTTCAAAAATAAATAAATAAATTTGAAAATTTTCAAGTATGGCCCCCTAATTAGATATCGAGTACGTATCTAGAGTTTAGATATAAAAATGCAACTTAGAAATTAGAATACCTATCAAAATTGAACTATTAAACACCTCGTGAGCATAATTTTAATTTTGAAAGTCTGAATCAATTCAGGTGTCGAAAAAAAGATCCCACCGCGATTATCAAAGTCAGCCTTTCATTGAGATCTCATTTTTCACGATTTTCAGCCAAGTTCAGATCCAAAAATATCACCCGACTTTGCTGAAGAAATTTTTGTAGTAAAACAAATGAATTTTTTATAAAAAAATGACACATTTTTTTTAAATGTTGAACTTTCATCCCGAAAATATTTAAGTTTATTTTTTAACAACAAAATATAAATTTTCAACCTAACAGTTGAATTTTTATTCAAGAAAAATGAAATTTTTCTTAACAAGGGGTGAACTTTTGATATAAAAAAAAAGAAATGATTTTGGAAATTTTGTTCCAAACAAGATTTCAGTTGTCTTTTCAACACTAAAATATTAAATTCAAACAAAAAATACATTTTCTACAACATATTTAAATTTTAAACAAATAAAAAAACTTAATTTTAAACTGAAAAGTATGCATTTTCAACCAAACAGTTGCATTTTTTGCAAGAAAGATGTCACTTCTTCTTAAACTGATGAATTTTAAAAAAATTCTCAAAACAATAGTTCAACGTCTACGAAAAAAAGTTTAAAACAAAAATAAATTTTCTAGGAAATAGTTAAATTTTCAACAAAACAACAGAATTTTTAAACAAAATATGTGACTTTCAAATAAAATAGTGTAATTTTCTACCAAAAAGTTGAAGTTTTTTCCAAGAAAGATGAATTTTTTTTTAAAATAGGTGAATTTTTAATTTAAAAATCAATTTTTTTAAGAGAAATTTTCTTCCAACAAAGATTTCAGTTTTCATTTCAACACTAGAATATTAAATTCAAAGAAAAAGTTAGATTTTCAACGAAACAACAGAATTTTTATATCAGAAAGTACGATTTTTCAACAAAATTGTCGAATTTTTTTTCAAAAAAGATATAATTTTGCTAAAGTAGGTGAAATCTAAAATTAAAAGAACAAATTTTTAAAAAAGTTAAATTTTCAATCAAACAATTTAATTTGCAGCCAAAAATGATGTCTTTTTTAAAAAACCATTAAATTTTCAACCAAATAATAAAATTTGTAGCTAAAAAGATAATCTTCAGCAGAAAGTTTTTTCAAATTTGCAAAAATTACCTTGAACTTTTACATAATTTAAGTACGGTCCCTTAATAGATAAAAACACTGATATCAAAACTAAGAATTATAAGATTGCTCCGCATGCGGAATCGTATCCGTCTCGATGAATATAATTTTTATGAATTACGGTCTTCAAAAAAAGGGGGGGGGGGAATCTTGTAATTAAGACTCGCATCATGACAAATTTTTTTTATTTCCACGTGCAATTCGAAAATACTTTGTAAAAGTATATGGTTTCGTAACCATCCTTCCAAATGCTGTGATGCCTATCGATTTATTAAATCCGTTCTCAAATATTTTATATTTTTCGAGCTCTCGTTTCAGGGTGTCTACCTGGCCCGGAAATCGGAAAATGACCGAGAATTTGACTTTTGACTTTGGGAGAGGCAATTTTCGAAAATATTGTTTTGAAATTTAAAACCTTGACTTTATAATTACATAAATTTAAATGTCTGGTTACGAATGAAAAATTATAAATCTGAATATCTGACTTTCCAACTCAATTATAATCCTTTTTTTTAATTCTTAATTTCGGGAAATAACCGGGAATTTAAAATCGGCCGTGGGGTAGACACGCTATCTATTTTTTCGACATCACGGTAATTAAGAATTCGTTTAGGATAGTGTTTTTACATTTTAATAGAAATTAAGGCGATTAATCGTAGTTTTAATAAAAGCTGGGCAGTATACTCTAAAAATGAAGGATTATACTTTGCATTTGTAAATTAATTCAATTTTGGTTTTGTAACTTAGTTGTGAAATCAAAAGCGCCCGGCTTTGAGACGTGATCATTTTTCTCACGTTTTCTGATTGTAAATTTCCTTCTAGCTTTATTTATCTTAGTTCTTTTTTTTATGTGGAACTTTTATATTCTATGGTTCGTTCTTGTGATTTAATTCTAGCTTATGAAGATTATTATATTAGAATGTATATGAATATTGTATAATTAAAGATAATAGAAGACCTGTGCTTCCGAAATATCGACTTTTCATTGATTAAAATTTATTTTATTCAAGAATTTTTTTAACCCTATACATTCCTTGATTATAGTCTTCCTAATTAAACATTCCCATTATTCTCTGATGGAAGTAATACCGAAGAATTTGTACGAAAAATGTAATTTTTTGAATTTCTGGAATTTAAAAGCTTCTAGAATATTCTCGAAGGTTCCTAATAACGTCACAGAATAATAATATTATTGCGCAATTCTAAGAGCTGAATTTGTGTAAGCAGATTCAAGGTTATTACGAGAAAAATAAGGAGGATTTAGTGACTCCTTATAGATGATAAATTTAATGAAAAAAGTGAAAAACGTTATTCTGCAGTCTAGAAACTTCTGGAACTTTAAAATAAAGAGGAAGATATATAATTAAAGAACATTCTACAACTTTATTGGTTCGAGTCCGTGCTAAGTTTCTAGAACTTTGTTGATGACGACACAGAATAATATTCTGCAATTGTAAGAGAAGCTGCTTTCAGTTTATTTATTATCTCAATTAAAAATTTCGCGTAATTACTTTCAAGGTTATACTTTACTTGGTTCTAGCATTTACTACTGCGTCATATAGTTTATGGGAGAAACAAGGATGATTTATTGATTCCTTATGGATGGAAAATTTAATGAAAAAAGTGAAAAACATTATTCTACAGTCTAGAACCTTCTGGAAAATCAAAATAAAGAAGCAGATATATCATTAGAGGACATTCTACAAATATATTGATTCAAGACCGTGCTAGGTTTATAGAGTATTTTTTATGACGTCACAGAATAATAATAGTAATAATATTGCGAAATTTCACGAGCTGCATTCATGGAAACATGTTCAAGGTTATCACGAGAAAAACAAGGATGATTTATTGCTTGCTTATAGATGATAAATTTAACCAAAAAAGTGAAAACATGATTCTACAGTCTAGAAACTTCTGGAACTTTAGAATAAAGAGGCAGATATATTATAAGAGAACATTCTGTAATTGTTTTGGTTTGAAACCATGCTTAGTTTCTAGAACATCCTTCATGACGTCACAGAATAATATAATAATAATATTGCGTAATTTTAATAGCCGCATTGTTGTAAAAAGTTTCAATATTATTACGAGAAACACAAGGATGATTTACTGCTTTCTTATAGATGAGAAATTTAATGACAAAAGTAAAAAACATTACAGTCTAGAACCTTCTGGGACTTTATAATAAAGAGGCAGATATATATAATTAGAGAACATTCTACAACTGTATTGGTTCAAGACCATGCTAAATTTCTAGAACATTCTTGATGACGTCACAGAATACTACTGCGCAATTGTAAGAGCCGAATTCGGTCAAGCGGCTTTAAGTGTATTTATCATCTTAATTAAGAATTTTGCGTAAATACTTTCAAGGTTGTGCTTTACTTAATCCTAGCATTTCCTACTGCTTCAATAGTTATGGAAAAAACAAGGATGATTTATTGCTTCCTTATAGATAAGTTCAGTGAACAAAGTGAAGAACATTATTCTGCAGTCTAGAACCTTCTGGAATTATAGAATAAAGAGGCAGATATATCATTAGTGGAAATTCTATCATTGCATTGGTTCGAGTCCGTGGTAAGTTTCTAGAACATTCTTGTTGACGTCACAGAATACTATTGCGCACTTGTAAGAGAAAAATCGGTTAAGTGGCTTCAAGTGTATCTATTATCTCAATTAAGAATTTCACATAAATATTTTCAACGTTATACTTTACTCGGTCCTAGCGTTTTCTATACTGCGTCATATAGATATGGAAAAAACAAGGATGATTTATTGCTTTCTCATAGATGATAAGTTCATTGAAAAACATTATTCTGCAGTCTAGAACCTTCTGGAACTGTCGAATAAAGAGGCAGATATATCAATAGCGAAAATTCTGTTATTTTATTGGTTCGAGTCCGTGGGAAGTTTCTAGAACATTCTTAATGACGACACAGAATAATATTGTCCAATTATAAGAACCAAATTCAGGTAAGCAGCTTCAAGTTTATTTATCATCTCAATCAAGCATTTCGCATAAATACTTTCAAGGTTACATTTTACTTTGTGCTAGCATTTTCTACTGCGTCATATAGTTATGTAAAAAACAAGGATGATTTACTGTTTCATTATTGATAACATATTTAACTAGAAATTCCTGTGATTATTTATGTAGCGCGCAAATGATTCATGAAAAACATTATTCTGCAGTCTAGAACATTCTGGAAATTTAGAATAAAAAAGCAGATATAATATTAGAGGACATTCTAAAGTTATATTGGTTCGAGTCCGTGCTGAGTTTCTAGAACATTATTGATGACATTACAGAAGAATAATAATATAGCGCAATTTATTGACTTTCAGTAATAAACTGCTCACAGGTGATTTATTGCTTCCTTATAGATGATAAATTCAATGAAAAAAGTGAAAAACATTATTTTGCAGCCTAGAACCTTCTGGAACATTAATATAAAGAAGCAGATATATTATTAGAGAAAATTCTACAATTATATTGGTTCGAGTTCGTGGTAAGTTTCTAGAACTTTATTGATGACGACATAGAACAATATTGCGCAATTGTAAGATCCCAATTCAGTTAACCAACTTCAAGTTTATTTATTATCTCCATTATTTTGCATAAATACTTTTAAGGTTACATTTATCTTTATGCTAGCATTTTCTACTGCGTCATATAGTTATGGGAAAAACAAGGATGATTTATTGCTTCTTTATTGAAAAACATATGTAACTAGAAATGCATGTCTTTATTTATTTAATGCGCAAATGATTCGTGACAAACATTCTTCTGTCTAGAATCTTCTAGAACTTCAAATTAACAAATATATGAATAATGTATACATTATTCAAATAGAAATTCTAGAATTTCAAATTGATAAATATTTGAATAATATAAACATTAATCATATACTTACAAAATAATAAAAATATATATTTCATATATTTTCATTATTCATATGTCATATATTTTGAAGTTCTAGAAGATTCTAGACTGCAGAAGAATGTTTTTCACGAATCATTGGTGCACCAAATAAATAAAGTTTTTAAAGTGATAAAGCATTTTTTATGGTAGGTCATATACTCGGGATTCTTATCGCTTTATTTTGGTATCAAGTACCGAGCGAGGCCTAGAAATAAGAGATACCATCCAGACGTGTGTATAAACTTTTTGATTTCACAAACATGAATGCACTGACATCAGTTATTTTTGCTGTTCTCCAAAGTTCGATTTCTTAGTTAATTCACAAAATTTGATAATCATTCTTTACCCGGCTCTTATCTAACATTATGTAATAAAAAACCATTTGATATGAAGTCATATGCATTTTTTATTCATAGATATATGCTCGTTTTAGGCACCCTTGTTTAGAAAGGGCAGTTTGCTTATTACATGTTGAAGATTTAAAATAAAATTAAAAAAAAACTAAATACAAATATTCATTGCTAAAATTAATTAACTATTTTTCAATGTACTAACTCTTAAGATTTCTGAGTATTTGCGGCTTTAAGAGTTACGATGTCAATTTTTCTTTCACAAATAAATATGGTAATATATTTTCGAGATTTTTTTCTCTGGTGCACTAAAGCCTTTTTTAAGTATATTATATAGAAATCAAGACCGACTTTTTACTTTTTGTCTAAATAATTATGACTAATTTAATTTAAAGTAATAATTTTTAATACGCAAATAATTCAGAGGTCAAAAAACATTTCTTTTCTATGATGTAGAATATTCTAGAATTTCGAAAATTTTCTCACTCTTGCACTAAAGCTTCTACGCAATTTATTTTATGGAAAATAAAGTCCGATATATTGCTTTTTGTCTAATTATGCATGACTAATTTCATTGGAAATCATATTTTTTAATACGTAAGTAATTCAGAGGTCAAAAAACATTTTTTCCATAATGTAGAATATTCTAGAATTTCGAAATTTGTCTTACTCTTGCACTGAAGCTTTCTTTTATAATGTAGAATCTTCTAGAACTTTGACATCAAAATTGAGATATGTTTGATAGATAAAGAGATTGAATGATTTTTGAATATAAAGTGAATGTTTGAATTTTACGTAAACAGCTTCAAGGTTATTTATGATTTGAATGGCGCATTAGATTTTTTACGTTGCAAAACTTTATATTTCAAACGTGTCTAGACGTGTCGATTAAAATTTAGAATAATCTGGAACATTAAGAAAAAGATGGAGATATATTATTAGATGAAGAGAGTAAATAATTAATAAATATGAAATTTATTATATATAATAATGTATAATTATTCAATATATGACGTCATTAGGACCCTCCAAGAATTTCTAGAAGCTCAGTATACACACACGCGCGCGCGCAAATATTAACATCAAAAAGCTATTTAAAACTATGAAAAACTAAACCTTTATTATAGGTTTGCAGATTTTTTGTAGAAAATTATAGCAACTCATAATTATGTGTAGAAATTTGTAATTTTTAAGGAAAAAATATAAAAAACTACAATTAGCTTTTACAAATCGTAAATATTCGTTAGTTTTTGTAAAAATTCATTATTTTCTATAGAAACCTATTAAATAATATGAGAAACTAAACCTTTATTATGCTGTTGTATTTGAAAGTTTCCAATTTTCTAAAAACAAAATATGGAAAACTAAAAATAGCTTTCACAATCCGTTAATAATTATTGTTATTTTTTGTGAACATTCATAATTTCCTATTAAAAAAAACCTATTAAAAATATGAAAAACTGAACATATCTTATGGAAACAGAAGCGAACTGTTGAAATATTTAATACCTTGATATTTTTGGATTGAAAGTTGAACTGTTTTTGAGAAAATTCAACTATTTTGGTGGATAATTTCATTATTTGGTTGAAAATTTGTTTTCAAAGAAAATGTAACTCATCCATTTTTGGTAGAAAGTTCCTATATTTTATTCGTCTTTTTTGGTAGATTTTAGAATCACGTATTGCAAACTAAATAATTCTCTCCAGTTTCTCGTTCCAGTGATCACCCAGAATTCATCAAATAATTTTACAAGAAATTGTTGGTAAATTATTTTGCATCCAGTAATAAGTATATTAAAATTTAATAGAATTGAAATAAATTTCACTGGATAGTGCTAATTTTAAATCTAGATTTCTCGACGCTTTCTTTGTGTTAAAATGATTGATAGGCAAAGGCGTGAATACTAATCAGTGTTATTCTTATTGAAATTTTGATTGATCGGTGAACCCTTTTCTATTATCTTTCTTGAAAAAAAATCACTATCACAAACCAATTGATAAAATGTTGCACGCGCGTGCTTTCCGCTACTCTAGATTAAAATTGTCAATAGCTGAAAGACTTACGCAACTAAAATTCAGAACGTTGGTTAACATTTTTTTTTAATATTTGCATGAAGAGCTACGTCTGTTTTTCGGTATGTAACGCTAATTTGTGTAAAATTACGTCTTCCTAGAAATCGATTATGAATGTTTTTTTTTCAAATGTAGAATTATTCTCGAAATAATTTCTGCGTATTTTGTTGTTTGGTTAGGAAAAATTAATTCAACAAATTTTGAATACAATTTGTTAAAATTGAATGGGAATATAAATTTACAACAAAGAGGTGATTTTTAAACAATAAAATAAGTTTTTAATTGGGAAGATTAATTTTTTAGCAAAAAGACTAATTTTCGACGACAAAGACGAATTATCAACTCAAAAGTTAAATTTTCAAACGGAAAATATCAACTTTATACAAAAGCTAATTTTTTACAAAATAGTTGAATTTTTAATCCGAAAGTATGAATTTTTGACAAAAAAGTTACTTTTCAACCCAAAAAATACGAATTTTCAGCAAAACAGTTGAGTTTTTGACCAAGAAATCATTTTTTAAAACAAACAAAAAAACAGTTAATTTTGTAACTAAAAATTTAATTTTCAACGAAACTGAAATTTTCAACAAAAAAGTTCATTTTGAACCAAGTAGTTAAATCTTTTATCAAAAGATTTTAGTTATCAATTAAAAAAAAACCAATATCTTACCAAAAAAAAAGACGAATTTCAGTAAAAATTATGAACTTTCGACTAAAAAACTGAATTTTCTTGTATTTTCTGAAACTATAGTATTAAATTTTCAAACTAAAAATATGTTTTTTTTTCAATGAAATAATTGAATATCCAAACAAATAGTGCAATTTTTATTCCGAAAATATGAATTTTCAACAAAATAGTTCATTTTTAGTCAATTGGAATTTTCTTCTAAAAAGAAGAATTTTAAAGCAAAATAGTTGGGTATTCAACCAAAAATATCATTGTATACAAAATAAAATTAATTTTTCACAAAAAATACAAATTTATGAAATGAGTTAAACTTACAAAGGAAAATTAAAATTTTGTTAAAAATGTCATTTTTAACCAAAGAGTGGAATTTTTACCTAAAAATATTAATTTTTAATAAAAAAAGTAAAATTTTCATTTCAAATAGATGATTTTTTTACTGAATGAGTAAAATTTTCAACCATAAAATATGAATTTTCAACAAAAAAGTTAGCGGTTAACCAAATAGTTGCATTTTCCACCAAGACAACTTTTCTACCAAAAGAGACGAACTTTCAATAAAAAAGTAAAATTTTAAACTAAAAAAAGGCAAACAAATTTGTAACAAAACAGTCAAATTTTTCAACCAAAAAAGCGAATTTTCAACAAAACAGTGGTGTTTTCAACCCAAAATAATGAATTTTCAACAAAAAAGTTAACTTTTAATCAAATACTTCAATTTTTTACCAAAAAGACGAATTTTTAATCCAAAAACATGAATTTTCAACAAAACAGTTGATTTGTCCACAAAAAAGTGAATTTTAAAAACAAAAAAAAACAGTGGATTTTGTAATTAAAAAGTTAATTTTCAACAAAAAATGGATTTTCTACAAAAAGAAAAAAAAATTACAAACGGAAAATATAGATTTTAAACAAAAAGGTCATCATTAACAAAATAGTAGAATTTTTACCAGGAAAGACGAATTTTTAACAAAACAGTTCATTTTGAATCAAATATTTAACTTTGATACGAAAAATACGAATTTTCAACTTGAAAATGAATTTTTTCACAAAAGATGATTGATTTTCAACGAAAAAAATATATATTTGCGACAAAATAGATAAATTTTCAAACGGAAATTAAAATTTTTATCAAAGATGTAATTTTTAACGAAAAAGTGGAATTTTTAATCTAAAAAGACGAATGTTCAGCAAAACGATTGAACTTCCAACTAAAAAAATTAATTTTCTACCAAAATGGACGGGATGATTTTTTCAAATAAAATAGTGGAATACTCAACCATGAAATATGAATTTTCAATTAAAAAGTTAACTTTCAACCAAATAATTGAAATTTCCACCAAGAAGACAAATTTTCTACGTAAAACGACGAATTTTCAAAACGAAATATAATTTTCAACAAAACGCTTGTTTTTTTGTATAAAAAGTTACTTTTAAACCAAATAGTTGAATCTTCTATGAAAATGTTTGAATTTGCAAACTAAAAAATTTAATTTCCTACCAAAAAGACGAGTTTTTAAAAAATTTAATTTCCTACCAAAAAGACGAGTTTTTAGTAAAATACATTAATTCGAATATAAGATGCGAATTTTCTACAAAACCGTTGAATTTTTGACCTGAAAATATAAATTTCCAGTAATAAAGTTATTTTTTAACCAAAATAGTACAATTTTAATCGAAAAGATGAATTTAAAAAAAAAGATTTATTTTCTAAAAAAAAGACGAATTTTTAAGAAAATAACACATGTAACCGGATCTTTACTGAATCAGTCGTAAAAAATGGATTAATTTTTCTTATCTGAACGATATTAAAGTAGAAACCATTATTTAAAAAATTACCCATTCTGAGTAAATAATTAGAGACATCACAAACTTTTTCCTTTCCTCCTTTTAAAAAAAAATGTCCCCAATAAAAAAATTTATCTATTCTTCGCTGGAAATTCACCTCTCACGACGATTATCGCATCTGTTTACATTGTTGATCAGAAGATTTATTATACTGAAAAGTTACTGCAATCGTTCAGAATTCGGCTGGGGCTTATTTTTGGTTTTTTAAAAAATGAATTTATTCTTCAAAAATTGTAATGAATGCATCCAGTGATCTTTTTTTAATTTTCAAAATTAGGTACCTGAAATTCTACTGTTATGTAGAAATTCTTCTTTTTCAGATAGAAAATTCGTTCTTTTTGATTGAAAATGTATCTTTTTAGTGAAAAATTCCTTTATCTAATTTTGATTAAAAATGTAAACATTTAGTTAAAGATTTATCTTTTTCGGTTGAAAATGATTTTTTTATAACAATTGATCTTTTCAGGTTTTTAAAATCGATTGTCTTCTAAGTGATTCGCATTTTAACTTAAAAATTAAACTTTTTGGCTAACATTTTTTATAATTAGCTTTGAAAATTAATACTTTGTGCACAATAAGTTTTGTTGTGCTTAAAAGTTGACAATTTCCTCAAATATTTGACTCTTTATTTCGAAAAGTATTTTTTTGTTTAAAATTCTTCTTTTTGGGTAGAAAATCTTTTTCGTTTTAAAATTCAACTATTTTGTTGGAAATACATTTTTTTGTTGAAAATTCAACTATTTGGTTAATAAATAATTTTTCTAGTTGAAAGTTCATTTCTTTCGTGGAAAATTGAACTATTTTGTTGAAAATTCAACTATTTGATAAAAAATAATTTTTTTAGTTAATATATTTTTTTTTAAATAAACAATTAAAGTATTTTGTTAATTTTTTTCTAATTAAACTTTTTTATTTAAAAATTTTTTGTTGTTGTTTTGTTTTCTATTAAATTCAATTTGATTGAAAGAAAATAGAATAATAATGGTGCAACTATTGCGCATTATTTTGTGGAAATGCGATAAAGAATCTAGGCCTTGTAAAAATTTGATCGAATCGTTTTCAAACCATTTTTGTTTACTTCCTCGGTCATTCACACACTTATACGTAATTATTGTTCCAACTGAATGTAAAAATCGAAATACGTCAGTATTTTCAACAACAGAAAACACCCTACACAGTTTGTTGTTGATAAGATTTTTCCAAGAAATCTTAATTTGCATATTGAAAATAATTTTTACGAAATCTAATATTGTTAAAGTACAATAAAAAAATTAAGTGAAATATGAATGTTATTTTTAATTATTGACAATATTCGATTTTTTTCCTAATCGGTTTTTCAAGTTCCTGAACTCTTGGAATTAATTAATTTTCAGAGAATAACACCGTCTTTTTCTATTTCCTGTGAAAAATTGGTTCAATCGTTTCCTGATCGATGAGTCATTGATATGAATAAAAAATTAGTTTTTTCCGATTCTAACTTTCGACTTGAAAGCGTTTTTACGTAATTTTGCAAAGTGTATATTTCGATCAATATTTTGTTTGCAAAAAGGAAAAAAAAGTAATGCAAATTCCAAATATTTTTCGTTTATTCTAGTTAAATTGAATATTGGAATATATTTTGTTACTGAAAATTGTTCAAATTGGATCATCTTATAATTTAAATAAATTTGATTATTATTTTTATTTAATTTCTCAATTTAAAAATATTGAGATTTTCTAATTCTGTGTCGCAAACGATTGTTTTTACTTTATCTACGTAAATGATTTCAGCAAGACTCTCATTGAAAATAAAAATCGATCAATAAAACACGTGAATCGTTAAATCAAATACAATGTGTTGAAATCAGACTTCGCAGTTGCTTTAGGGATTTTTGTAGATAAACTTTTCATTCATTAAGACGAATTTTAAAAACAAATAAATATGAATTTTCTATTCAAAAGCCAAATGTTCAACAAAATATGAATTTTCCAAAAAAAGAAGATAAATTCTCAACAACAAAAAACCTAATTTTAAACAGAATATTTCAATTTTCCACCAAAAGAATAAACTGTTACCTAAAACGATGAATCTTAAAATAACAAAATTAACTTTTCTACCAAATAGTTGAATTTTAACCAAAAATATGAATTTTTTATAAAAAGGACAATTTTTTAACAAAATACATGAAATTTCAAATAAAAAGTTACATTTTTAATCAAAAAGAAGAAAGAAACGAACGTTTAACAAAATAGTTAAACTTTCCACTAGAGAAATTAACTTTTAAGTAAAAAAATTATTTTGTGACCAAGTAATTGAATTTAAAAATAAAAATATGAACTTTCTATCCAAAAATAGAATTTTTCATCAAAATTCGTGAATTTTCAACGTAAGAAATAAAAAAGAATATTAAAAATATTTCAATGTTCCACTGAAGGAGAGGAACTTTACCTAAAAAAATTTTTTAACCAAAAAGTTGAATATCCAACTAAAAATATGAGTTTTCTATAAACAAGACAATGTTTTAACAATATGCTTGAAATTTAAGATAAAGCAGATACAATTTTCAATAAAAAAAAGAATTTTCAACAAAATATTTCAATTTTCCACTAGAGAAATTAATTTTTCTAAAATGATGAATTTACAAACAAAAAATAAATTTTTGACAAAATAGTTGAATTTTCAAACAAAAATATGACTTTTCTATCCAGAAAGATAATTTTTCTACAAAATACATGAATTTTCAAATAAAAAAGATAAATTTTTAACCAAAAAAGGAAAAAAAAGTTCAACAAAAATCGCTGAATTTTGGAATACTCATCTTTTTTTTTTAGTTTGAAAATTTTGGAATTGGATATTTCGAGAATATGATATTGTAGGAATTTACTCTTTTCTAGAATTTCAAATTTCGGAAGTTTTATTTTCTTTCGGGAATTTTCCATTTTTAAAAAAAATTGTGTTGAATTTTCAACAAAATTGTTAAATTTAAAGACAAAAAGTAAAATTATATGATAATATTTCTATTAAATAATTTTTATTCTTATTGAATATTTGGATTGCTAACCAAAAATTCGAATGTTCTACAAAAAATTAGATTTTTCAAACCGTAAAAATAAAGTTTTAAGGGAAAAGTTCATTTTCAAGCAAAAAGTGGAATTTCATAAGAAAGTTGTTGAATTTTAACTAAATTTTTGAATTTTTAAGCCAAAAAGACAAAGTTTTTACAAAAAAGTAGGATTTTTAATCTAATATTTAAATTTTTAACCAAATAGTTTAATATTGAACAAAAAAGGTAAATTGTCAAAAATAATAGTTTATATTTCAGCCAAAGAAGATTTTAATTTTTAATTAAAGAACTTTGAATTCAATGACAAAAGTAATTGATAACAAAGCAGTTAAACTTTTAACCAAGTAGTTATTTATTCAACCAAAAAATATGAATTGTCAACAAAATAGTTAAATTTCAAACCAGAGAGATGAATCTTCCTGGAAATTTGAATTTTTTACAAAAAAGATGAACTTTTAACAAAATTGTTAAATTTTAAACAAACGACTTAAATTTCCAATCAAATCATAAACTTATTAACCAAAGAGTTCTATTAACCATTAATTAACCATTAATATACCATTAATTAAATGTTTAGTGTTCTTTTCATTCCACAAAGAGAAACAAATATTTAAAATATTTCACAACGCCGTTTTTTCAACAATAAATAAAAACTCCTTATTAAGTTTGAACCGTCAGAATAAAATTCGCTCAAATTTTGATACACCCATTCTTATTTTTGATGCTGATAAAGCCTTCTCTTTGACAAATTTTGTATTTTTCATATTTTGCAGAAATTTCTATTCCACGGGTAACAATTTTGTATGATTACTCAAAAATCACATGATATTTATTCGTTTCGTTAGTCCACATTTAAAGAGTATGATGTACTCCTGTTTTGAAAATTTTTAAACATTTTTAGGGATAGTTTAGTATAAAAGGCGGTGAGTTGAACGCAAGATTTTGAAATGGTGATTTTGCTGAAAAACTTCGGACATCAAAGCTACATTTTTTTCTAATTGTTCAATAAAATAACTTTAATATAAGTCGATTCAACAAAGTGAACAGCGCCACTTCTCTTTAGTAGAACGGCTCCACTGATTCGGGAGAATAATTACCCCGAACATGCCGAACCGTTTATCTAACAGTATAGTCGAGCCCTTCTGCATACGCGGCGCTTGCGTCACAGTTCTGCTTACGCAATTTAGGAAAATGTAGCACCTACGTTTCGGAGCGAATGATCTCTGCAAGTTTGGGATAATCACTGCACCTGAAGCAGACGCCCCGCCAAACCGAAGTGCAGCGACTCTCCTGCCGTCAGCGCAACTATTTTATCTAGCTTATCTCCGTGCGCGCACGTCCCTCCCTAGGGGCCGAAGGAACCAAACGGAGTCTCTACAAAATACCCGTAAAGACCCTATTGGGTCCCCATTCGGTTCCATTTTAACAAACTCAAAAAAACAGCAAGGCCAACTTTTAGACTGTTGAAATTCGGATTGAACGTTAAATTTTCTATTAGAAACTCATGGAGTAATCGCAATATTTTTTTGCAGCGTTAAAAATGTAAAAAAATGTAATTAACTTCTGCTGAAGGTGACTTCAAGCGCATCCATAATAGCCCAAGTAGTATATTGTGCGCGAAGTTTAAAAATAAACTTCTCTCTAACTTGAATCGCAGCGTTGTTTTTTGAGGTTTCCACTGCGTGGCGCTAGCATCCAGACAGAAATCTTAAGGTTACCGACGGAACGCTTATTAATTGCTACTAAAAGAAGATGCACTTGAAGGCGCCTTCGGCCCATGTAAATGACAGGTATTTTATTTTTAAAAGTTTTTAACGCTACAAGAAAAAGTATTGCGATTATTCCGTCAGTTTCTAATGCAAATTTGAACGTAAAATCCAAATTTCAATAATTTAAACGTTGATTTTGATGTTTTTTTTTTTAGTTTTTTAAAAAGGAACCGAATGGGGACCCAATGGGGTCTTTGCGGGTACTTTGTAGAGGCTCCATTCGGTTCTTTGGGTCCGCCAGGGCCGTTTATGGGTAGAGACTACTTGTACCGGGGATTTCTGCTTAATGTGGTTTTAAAGCTAATTAAGCAGTCGTGTACAATAGTCCAGGGAAAAACAACAATCCGGACTAACGTGCCCAAGGATGGATGATATGTTAAAACGGAATCTTAAAATGGTGTCTCTGGGCTACAAGAGGGGCTCTGTAGGGATTGACCAAATATTTTCCTAGCTATTCCTGAAAACAAACTGGATTCTTTCCAAGATAAAAAAAACAGAACACTTCCGGGGAGTCGGAAGGCCCCCCTGGAAAAACAATCTCCTGGGCAGATAACAATTACTGAAGAAGCCAGGAACTCTTAGATCATACTTCGGAATCTAATTAGAGATTTATCACTCAAGTGAGAAATCATCTGGGAGTAGCCCTGGTGTTGCTGGAGATAGAGACTTAAATCATCTACATGCGATGCTGATGCCGGGAATTAAACCAAATGATAAAACCAGGACGAGCTAAATTATAGAGAGCTGCGATGAAGAGTTTGAGATCAAAATTAATGAATAAATCGGACGCAAGAACTACCCAAAATGGGAGTCTAAAGATGCCCCATTCTGGTAGCAGCATACCGTATCAAATGAGGGTACAAAAGAAAGTGCGGCTGAGATATCCAACAGACACTTATAGCCAGGCTCTTCAAAACTACCTAAAATTGGTCATAGTCGCCGAGGGGTTTCCAACAAACTTAATGTCAACAACGTCAAGGAAATTTAAGCGACATTAAAGAAGAAAATCGATGGGGTGCAGCCTGAAGAATTAGTCCTAGAATTTAAAGGTTTGGCTACAAGATGACTACATTTTGCACTGCCAATTTGACCACAAGATGGAAGCGACCATCACTTTACTTGCTGGTATGGCCTTTCGCCAAATATTTTTAGTCAATTTTTTTGAAATAGTGAAAGT
Organism: Belonocnema kinseyi; assembly: GCF_010883055.1. Lineage (NCBI taxonomy): Eukaryota > Metazoa > Arthropoda > Insecta > Hymenoptera > Cynipidae > Belonocnema > Belonocnema kinseyi. The sequence goes on from NC_046661.1 coordinate 138,015,788, forward strand.
AACTAAAGACGATCTAAGACAACAAAGGCGTTAAATAATAATAGAAGAGAACATTCTCCCTAGAAGAACAAACAACTGGATAAGATCTGAGGTTGGGACCGTATTCCACCAGCGACTGCAGGGTGCACAGGCCAAAAGAAAGGGTTAAGTGGACGTCACAAAAGAATGGAGACGTGATCATACGTCACTGTCCTGGAACGGCGAGGAAAGACCCCGTAGGTCATGAACAACATTATCTCTTCGTAGGTCTTCATCCCGAGTTGGCCTAAAGATTAGTCCTATTACTTCTGAAAGTGGCTTTTGTTCGTGGATTCTAAGTGGTCCTCTAGTAGATAATTGTAAACTTTCTAACTGGATCTTATTAGGATCTAATGTGATCTGTATTCGGCACTCTTTCCCTACTAAAAATGTCTATTAGAAGCCAAAAAGGAACCTGATAAATAGGCTTGTATGGGTGGCAAAATGATGATCGAAAAGGTATTATTCGAAGACTGAGGAATTTGAATCAGGTTTGATTTGACAACGATTTTAGAATAAAGAGTACTTTATTTAATTTACGTATTAGTATAAAAAGTATAACAATGCGTTCACTTTCGTGGTTGGCAAGACCCTGCCAGACTTTGCTCTTCTCCTGAGTTTTGTCTCACTCGATGATAATACTCGTAATCGAGAATATTCGGTCAATTGCCGATCTTGCTACAACGGTAAATTTAAAAATATAATCTTAAATCTATCTCTTACAGATTCTACCGACCTGACTTACTTCTGTCCTTGGTCGGATTACAATAATTTTCGTTGTTTTAACGTTGAAGTGGAACCCAAGGCTGCACATTGGCTGATTTCCAAACTCCATCATATTACCTGTTAGAAATTCCCGGAGTGGAATCAAAATTCTTAAACATAACGTAGTAACCAAGTTGGTAATCATAAGAAATTTTCCCTTTTTATAAGCGCACTCTTTATTGTAATGTCGTGACTTTTCGATATTTTTCTTCGCTTCGGCACGCATTTGGACTAAATCCCTTATGTGGCAATTTACAGCTCGGAATTTCGTGGGTGGCTTTATGCACCGCCTTTTTAAAGCGTACTCGACTTCTAAAATCACTTTAGGCCAATTTTTTTGGCATTCATTATCACTTAAGTTTTGTTTAGCCAACTTCGCTTCTTTAAAAAAACATGTCTTTTCATGGAAAACCAAAAGAAAGTTTAACCGATATTTGTGTAAAGTTTATCCTGTGAAGTAAATTTTTTTTGCAGAGAATCTTTCGTCGTAAATCTATGTAAGATGCAGTAGATTTAGTCGGGTAGGGTCGAGTAAACTTGGGGAATGCGTCAATCACCACTAAAATGTGTTTCTTAATTTTAACCCAATAATCATAGATATTTCCGCATGATCAATATGAACGTTATCGAATGGCTTACTGCCTTCTTGCCTGATTTTGGTGCAAAGGCGATATATTTACAACAATTGTCAATATGATCCCTAACTTTCTCTTTCATCCCAAGAAACTAACTGATAATACCAAGTGTTCGTCATACTTTATCGGCAACGATATGGCCCAATTCGTTTTGATACTTAAAAATGTCATTTTTATCCATACCATTCGGTATTTAAAATAATAATAAATGATTTTTCTTACGATAAGAAATAACATTTCGTAATTCGAACTGCTTATTTTCTGATACTTCCAATTTTTGTGCAAATTTCAACGATTCGATTATCCTGAGTTTAGGCTAATATAAGATTTCGTTCGAAAGGGTTATAATCTATAATACTAATGAAATTGCAGCGATTTTAATCGTCTCCCTGGCAGACCAAAGGAGCCGAAAGGAGCCTCTACAAAGTACCCTTAAAGACCCCACTGAGTACCCGTTTGTTTCCTTCTTCAAAAAATATAAAAACAGCAAGATCAACTTTTAAATTGTTAAAATTAGGATTCTACGTAAAAATTTGCATTAGAAACTCACGGAGTAATCGCAATACTTTTTCTTGCAGCGTTAAAAGCTTTAAAAAATAAAATACCTGTCATTTACATGGGCCGAAGGCAGCTTAAAGTGCCTCTTCTTTTAGTAGCAGTTAATAAGCTTTCCATCGGTAAGTTTAAGAATTTTATCCGCATGCTAGCGCCACGCATTGGAAACGTCAGAAAACAGCGCTGTGATGCAAGTTAAAGCAGTCAAGCAGTGTCTGTGAGGTAACGAGACGAGATGTCAGGACTAGAGGTGAAGAATTTGTTTAAATTCTCATTTTCCATATTGTTCTTATCGGAGAAGGTATTAAATTTGTGTGAAATTAGACATATAAATTATTACATATGTTTATTTACAATTATTTGCCAATCTTGAATTTTATTTTTAAACTTCGCGCGCAATATACTATTTGAGCTATTATAGATGCGCTTGAAGTAACCTTCAGCAGACGTTAATGACCTTTTTTTTAATTTTTAAAGCTGCAAAAGAAAAATTATTGCGATTAATCCATGAGTTTCTAATGGAAATTTTAACGTAGAATCCAAATTGCGACAATTTAAAAAGTTTAACTTGCGGTTGTTTGAGTTTTTTAAGAAGGAACCGAAGGGGGACTCCATGGAGAAGAGACACAAGGAGACCAAAGTAATGTAACGAAAATGAGCAAATTTTTTCGCGAAGTACACACGCCTGAACTTCCCGTGCGTAGCGCTAGTGTGAACATTTGAACAAATCACGTTGTACAAAGATAGCCGCCAACGAGACAATCGTAACAACATAATAATATAACCTCAAATCAATAAGTATCAAATATTATTTATGAAATTATAGGGTCATGTAATAAATAATGATTAATTTAAAGTCATAACTTTCTGCGCCAGTGTAAATGTGGCCATGCATTTTTTGAATGTCGTATAAAAAACTTAAGAAAAGTAAGTAAGGATAACATGTATAGGAAAATAATTTCAGCGATTGAACTCGTTCTTTTATGATAAATTATTTTCATGGGTATTTTAGTATTATACTTACCATTTCGATATTGCACTTTCACTTTATAAATTATAAATTTAATGCACAGAGTATATTTTATAGAGTATATAATTACACTTAAATTATTCTTTTCACGTGGACGGCCATATTGTTACATATTTTCATACGAGCGCCACGCACGGGAAGTTAAGACGCGTGTACTTCGCGAAAAACCCCGCTCATTTTTTGTGAAGTCAATGTACAGGACTTTGGTCTCCTTGTGTCTATTCTTCATGGGAGACTCAGTGGGGTCTTTAATGGTACTTTGTAGAGGCTCCTTTTGGTTCCTTTGGTTTGCCAGGGAAAGTATTTCTTTTTATTTAAAGCTTCTAATTGATCGTCAATTAAGAGAAGTGAGTAGTTATCTTTCACAGTCAACTTATTTAATTTGCGAAAATCTACCCACAATCGCTTTTCGCCAGTTTTCTTGGTAACCACAATTATTGGTGACGCATACTCGGATTCACTAGGACGAATAATCAATCTATTGGACAAATCTGACAATTTTTGATCCAAGTAAATTTTTTGCATATAAGCTCATCGACTTCAATTCACTGACATCGATATTAAAAAAATTTCAAGATACTACTTTCATACTAATATCTTCCTCGACAAGTTCAAACCCGAAAATTATAAGAGCAACTCGACCCAAAACTACAGGAGACTTTATAGTTTCATTATCTACGACAAGCAATTTTATTTCTGAGTATTTCCCAAAGAAATATTAACAATTAAAAATCCTTTCAATTGAGATTCATTTATCCCTCAATATTCTCTAGGAATTACCAATTTTTCTTTGATGAACCTTATTGGGCTGCCGGTGTCCAACAGCGTCAGAAGTATCATCTTGAAAAACTTGTTTTCAGTAATCAGCTCAGAGTCTTCATTTGTGTGGAATTCATTGTCGTTCTTAAAATCAGTGTTAACTACTTCCTTAACTTGTTTCTGCACTCGTCGTAGGCAATTTTTGACAAGATGCTTTAAAGATCCACATTCGAAACAAGATCCTTTTGCTCGATCCTATTTACCCTCATTTGAATAATGTCCCAACTTGCTACAATTAAAGCAACGAATCGTACCTATCAATACTTTCTGTCTGAAAAAAGTTTTCCTAACAATATTCAACGTGTTTTAAAGCCAAAATTACCCATTTTTGGAGCCCGCGAAAGGCCTCTCGATAAGATCTCATGCTTCTTGACACAACTTTAAATAGTGATAATTCAAAGTTTAACCTTGAAAGGGCCCCTAAAAAAAGGTATTGTGTGAAAGAGGACGCATTTTTTCTAAAAAAAACTAATTTTAATGATTTTTCATCTGATCGATCCAATAGCCGCACTACCTTAAACGGTTTGGCCTGTTCGGGATAATTCTTCTTCCGAATCAGTGGAGCCGTTCTACCAAACGGAAAAGGCGATGTTCACTGTGTGGTTGGCGCGACAACTGTACGTGTTGGGTGAGCGGCTCTACCAAACTTCTCTCCGTGCAGAAATTAAACGTTTTATTTATGCCATCAAATTCGCTCAACAGCTCACCGATGGCAGAAATGGTCATTTTCCGCGTAACTACCACGCTCTATCTAGTTTCTGCTTGCCTTCGCAATTCAATTTTACGTCATTCATGATATAGCCCAGCTAAAAAATTCCTGTACAGGAATCTCAGGGGATCCTGCACATTTTCCTGCACATGAACCTGCACACGAAGATATACAGGTAATCTGAACGATTTCTATGCAGGAACTTGGCGAAGGAAACTATACATGATACTGCAAAGAAAACTACACCGACAAGGGAACCTCTAAATTCGCAGAAAATTAAGGCGCAGGTTCCTGTACAGTAACGTGTATAGAATCCCTTACAGAAAACAATGCAAAGGAACGTTTGGAATGATCCTTTACAGGATCTTTAGAGGTTCCTTCGTCAAATTCCTGTAGAGGAACCGTTAAGATTACACAGGCCGAGAAATTTTAAAGCCAGAGACCAGACCTAACATTTCCGAAGGATTTTGATGCACTGAATCCGAATCCGAGCTCAAAATTGCTCCTGCACGTCAGGTTTTCAAGATATCCTAATCTAAATGTGCAGATAACGCGTTCAGATTTATACAACGCATTCTCTATTGCTGAGGGTACGATATTTTTTCTTCAAAATATTATCTCAGGGGTTTTCGAGGGTGCCCTTTCTATTGTCGGTGTCATTTTTTTGTTATAACCCCTAAAATATCCAATATGGCGGCCACAATTTAGGGCTTTAAAAAAGAACTCTGTGTGCATTCTAGTGTTCACATTCGCTTTATGTGCGCGCCGTTCTACGGCGCACAGTCTTTGATCCCTAGCTGGCTCACTGAGCTGGCGACGTTTTTATGATGTGTTATGCGTAGTTGATGAAATTCGTTTTTTGCTACATACTTTCCGTGTTAGAGATCACGTTTGAGTGGCAGGCTAGAGGTTGAATGCGTAGGTAATAAAATTCTTGTAGATTAAATTGGTCAAATTGGGTAGATGAAAGTACCAAGTCGCAGACTATTATTCAACCACCTGTTTGGCGTGAGCCCAACGATCATGATACTGATTGTTACTTTTTCTCATGCAAAACAGGAGGTTTTCTAAATAGTATTTGGAGAATATCGTTTACCCTGATGTAAAAAGTGTTACACCAGCCAAGATTGGTATTAGAAATCACTCTGAAAACAAAAGTGACCGACCTACTCACGAATCAATGGATACTGACGATCCTAATGCAACTGAAGATTCTTCTTGGGAAGAATCAGATGATGAAAGTCCTAAATCTTTTTAACAAAGCGGATTAGACGATTTTATACGTGACCCTGATCTTCCAAAAGATAAAGCTGAGCTTTGCGCTTCAAGACTCAAAGAGAGGAAACTATTGTTACCTGGCACTTTTAATACATATCGCGTTCGGTATAAAGATTTAAAAACAGTGTCGGGCCGCAGACCAGCTTCGAACTGAACTCTCGATGCACGCTCACACACGCTCTCTTGACAAGGACGTCTACCCTCAGGCGTCGTTTAAAGAACTTGTCCCTGCCCCAGGTTTCATGTTGTCCACCGAGGTCGAAGTCATTCTAGGTCCCTCTCCTTGTCCTAGCTTCTGCACTAAATATCGATCATTCCTTAGAACTTGAGTCACCTTGTAGGGTCCAAGGAACTTTGCACATAATTTGAGTCCCGGCCCTCCTTGTGTATGTCGAATCGCTACCAGATCATCTTCTCGATAACAACTCGCTTTTTTGCGCTTTTTATCGTAGACTTTTTTGTTTTCGGTTTGAATGCCGGCAATAGACTCTCGGGCGCTATCTCTTAAAGCATCTCGTTTTTCCAAGAAAAGAGTCGCTTGCTCCTCCACAATAATCTCAGCTATTCTTTTGTCCTCTGGGAGTCTCCTTCGGGTTCCCAAAAGAAGAGTGAACGGTGATATTCCCGTGCTCCTGGTCGGAATGTGGTTAATATACTGTTGAGCTTTATCCAAGTACTTATGCCAGTCACCTGGCGTCGGTGCTGCTAATTTCGTTAGAATCGGAATGAACGTCCTGTTTAAGCGTTCCACCTGGCCATTGCCTCTCGGTAGTAATTTTTTAATTCTAGGGACGTAAATGCTGTACCCCGATCTGTTGTTATCCGCCGCGGGTTGCCGAACACAGCAGACTGTCTTAGTAGCTTGTCGATCACCTCTGCCGAATTGGTAGTCTTTGTTGGGTATAGCCACACGAACTTAGTGAATGCGTCGATAACCGCTAATATGTGATTATAGCTCTTTTTGGTCGAAGGTAAAGGTCCCAGATGATCAAGATGATATGTATCCATTGGCCCTTCTCCTTTGTCTAGAAAATGTAGAAATCCCTCCGGCTTGCCATGTTTTCGCTCTGCTAGGATACAAGAAACACAATTTTGTATCCATCTCTGAATTTTTTCCTGCATATCCTGAAACCAATAGTCTCTCTTAATCAGCTGCTCCGTCTTTGTAATACCGAAGTCACCCTGTTCATGGCATCGTCGAATTATGTCACTTTGCATCTGCTTGGGTACCATTATGAGCCACTGCTGTTCGACCTCCTTACAGAGAAGTCCGTCCTTGACGGCGTAATCTTTCACCCTGTCCTGCTGCACCTCAGTCATCAGTTCGGATAGTTCGTTATCCATTTGTTGGCTTCGCCTCATCCGCTCCAGAATGTTGTCCAAATCTTCGGTGATCACCAGGACCTCTGGTATCGGGTAGCGACTAAGTGCGTCTTCGTGCTTCAACCTGGTGCCCGCACGGTGCTCGATCGTACGCTGATACTCCTCCAAGATCTGTGCCCATCGAAATATCTGTGGTGAAATATCCTTTTTCGACATTGTTTGAGTGAAGGCTCGACAATCTGTAACTATCTTGAATGACAAGCCGATCAGATAATTACGAAGCTTCTTAAGGGGTTTGACGATTGCCAAAACCTCCAACTTGTAGCTGTTGTACTTCTCTGTTTTGCTCGTCTTCCAACTGGCAAAATGTATCGGATGTAGTTGCCTGTCCTCGTCGTTTCGCTGTAGCAAGATCGCTCCCAACCCCAAGGACGAAGCGTCAGTGTGAAGCTCGGTTTCAGCATTCGGAGAGTACAAAGCAAGTACTGGTTGTTGACATAACGCATTCTTAAGTTTTTCAAACGCTTCTAGTTCTTCCTTTCCAAATTGAAAACGCACATCATTTTTTGTCAAATTTGTCAAAGGCCTTGCGACGTTAGCGTATCCCGGTATAAATTTACGAAAGAAGCCTGTAAGCCCCAAAAAACTTTGCACAGATTTAACATTTTTGGGTTCAGGAAATTGTTTAACTGCTTGCGTCTTTTCATCCGACGGTCTAACTGTACCCCTTTCTATGATATAACCTAAGTAATTAACCCTCGTTTGTAGAAATTGACATTTTTTCCAGTTAATTAACAGATTATATTCGCTTGCTACTTCTAGAACTTTTCT
>NC_046661.1:138023850-138030990 GCF_010883055.1 Belonocnema kinseyi
TGTTCCTTTTATCGAAACAGTTTTGTAATGCTTGACCAAATTTGCTTTTAGTACATTACACGTTTTTCTTTTCTCCGAATCTACGACTTTTTTACATTCAGGTGCCTTGTGCCCATATTCGTAACATTTAAAACATTTAGGGCCCTGACTTTTCGACGGACATTCTTTACTTATGTGGCCTTTCGTACCGCAGTTAAAACATTTTTCGACTTTATTTACATCTGCACTTTTATTCGGTGTTTTCTTTCGTATACCTTCCGTTTTAATACCTTCTATAATATATTGGATTACCGCGCTTTGTTCCATGTCGACCTGGGCTCCTATCTCCATCATACGATAACAATACTCGTGATAGGTCTCATCGCTCTTCTTTCGCCGTTGTTGCAACCTCCAATGAACATCGTAGCTACTAATCTTCGGGCTGAATTCACGTACCAGTGCCCCCTTCATGGCATCCCAAGAATGCTTGCAGTCTTCATAGCCAACAAAATGATTTCGCAGAGCCCCGTAGCAATCGTCTGGCATAAATGGCTTTATGCATGTCGCCCCAGTCGCAAATCAGGGCCGTCTCCTCAAACTCCTCTATCCGACGCTTTACATTTCGTCCGTCATCTCCACTAAACGTGTCCAGCGTTCCCTCTACATCTTTAAATGTTATCAGCAAATTCTGTGTTGATTGTCTGTCAACAGGCAGCGGACAAACTCGAGAACATCGATTTTCTCCAATAGTTGCGTCATCTGTTCTTTGTGTTCTCTCAGGCTGACCCCTGCGCCCCGTCTCACTTTGCCGTCCCAGCTCTCCGCTGTTTTCGTCATTTCGAGTCCGTAGTGTCACCCCGATTCGATCAAAGAGTGTCTCTGGATCATCGTGCTTGTCGTCTGGGTTCTCGTCATCCTCGTTGTTTTCGCCGCCTTCGTCGTCTTTGCCGCCATCTTGCCATGCTGCCGATAGTCGGTCTTTCAACTCCGCCTTGCTTCCCGTTGTTTTCAGGCCCAAGCGTCGTAACCTGAATTTCAGCTCTTTCACCTTTAGGGAATTGATGTCGACTTCGTCTTCCACATCATCTTCATCGTCCTCCGAAGATGTGGCATCTTTATTCGATATATCCTCGTCATCCTCTTTTTTCACATCTTGCGTCAGAGCTTTTCGAAGCCGATCTTTTAACACTGCCTTGGCACCCGACACCGAACGTCCGAACTCACTTAATTTGGTTTTAAGCTCTTGTACACTCAATTTATCCAACTGAGCCTCAAACTTCGACATTTTGCTGCACAAATTCCACTGCACTTCGTCTTTTCACAACAAACTCGCGATTAAATTCTTTTATCCCGGACGAGCCCCCAATTGTAGAGATAAAAATAAAGTCAACCAGGTTTATGGTAAACGCCAGTCACGTTTATTTTATGAACAACAATTAATACATATCGCGTTCGGTATAAAGATTTAAAAACAGTGTCGGGTCGCAGACCAGCTTCGAACTGAACTCTCGATGCACGCTCACACGCTCTCCTGCCTATCGGTAATAGTTCCTAGACTCTCCGCTGAACCGCGCCACACACTGAGCAGGCCCATAAAGGCGGGGAACTCGAATACTACAAGTACTTTTCAATGGACAGTGGGATTGTGTATTGTAATGATGTCGAAGGACTCATGAATTTCTATAAAATAAACTTATATACGCCAGAGGATTGGCGTCTTTTCATAGATTCGTCTACAGAAAGTCTGAAAGCAGCAGTATTACATAATGGAAATAAGTACGCTGCAATTCCAGTAGGTCACTCAACTATACTGAAAGAATCTTATGATACTTTCCAATTACTCCTGATAAAAATAAAATACAATGTTCATAATTGGCTTATTTGTGGTGACTTCAAAATGATAAATATTATAATAGGTTTACAATCAGGAAACATTAAATACCCTTGTTTTCTTTGCGTTTGGGACAGTCGTGCGAGGGATGAACATTGGATATAGGATAAATGGCCAGACAGATTAGAGTGGACAGTTGGTCAGTATAATGTTGTTTATGAAAGTCTTGTTGACAGAAAGAAAGTATTATTGCCACCAGTCCATATAAAACTAGGGTTAATGAAGCAATTTGTGAAAGCCCTAAACACCTAAGGAGAATGTTTCAATTATATTAGATATACATTTCCGCATTTAAGTGATGCCAAAATTAAGGAAGGTATTTTTGTTTGGCACGATATAAGAAAACTTATCAAAGATGATGACTTTATCAAAACCATGACATCTATTGAAAAGGATGCATGGTTGAGTTTCAAAGACGTTGTACAGAAATTTTTAGGGAACAATCGAGATCCAAAGTTTAGAACTATTGTATCTAGAATGTTGAAGAATTTAAAAGATTAAGTTGTTTGATGAGTCTGAAATTACATTTTCTCAAATCACATTTGGATTATTTCCCAGAAAATGTTGGAGCATTCAGTGAAGAAGTGGGCGAACGCTTTCATCAATACTTTCACCAAAAAGAGCAACATTATCAAGGTCGATGCAATGTAAGAATGATGGCCGACTATTGCTGGTATTTGCAAAGAAATGATAATGACCCTGCTAGTTATAAACGAAATTCTCTTCAACGATCGTTTGACATGAAGCGCGAACGTTTCCATGAGAAAACAAGCAATTAGTTTCACCTTCATTGGATATACAATCGTAAGTCTTGCCTTAACTGGCTGGGCAATTGTAAGTCTTGCCTTGACTGATTGGGCTATTCAAAGTCTTGCCTTGACTGGCTGGGCGATAAAAAGTCTTGCCTTTATTGGCTGGGCAATTCAAAGTCCTTCCTTGATTGGCTGGGAAATCTAAAGTCTTTCCTTGATTGGCTGGGCAATCTAAAGTCTTGCCTTAATTGGCTGAAAAATATGAAGTACTTCCTTCCGTAGCTGGACAATCCCAAGTCTTGCCTTAACTGAATGGGCAATCGTAAGTCTTTCCTTGATTGGCTGGGCAATCTAAAGTCTTTCCTCAATTGATTGAAAAATATTAAGTACTTTTTCCTTAGCTGGACAATCCCAAGTCTTGCCTCAACTGGCTGGGCAATCATAAGTCTTGCCTTGCCTGGATGAAAGATTCAAATCTTGTCTTTACTGGCTGGACGATGAAAAGTCTTGCCTTAATTGGCTGGAAAATATTAAGTACTTTCTTGCTTAGCTGGACAATCCCAAGTCCAGCCTTAAGTGGCTGGAAAATATTGAGTCTTGCCTTAGTAAGCTGGAAAATCCTAAATAAATTTACAATATTAAATGAATCATAATAGTAAAATTTGTTTTTTTTTAAGCCCTAACTGTTTTCCATATTCGCTCTTCTAGGAGTTATAACAAAAAACTTAGCCAATCACAAAGGAAATTAATGGGTTAATACGCTAAATTGAAAATTTTCATTTCAAGGTTAGCCCAATTGTAGTGTGGAATTCAATTATTTCACGAAATGTAAACGACTAAATTCGCTGCTCCCAGAGTTAGGTGGGTTAGCCTGCTTATGATTTGGTAGGGGTGATTTTTGGGTTTAGGTGGATTAGCAGGTAGGTGGGTTAACCCACTTGTGGCATGGAACTTCATTATTCCAAGAAAAATATGCGACTAAATTTATTGTTTTCAGAGTCAGGTGGGTTAGCATGCTTGTGGCTTGTTAGGAGTGGTTTCTACCCCTAGGAAACGGATTCCGTATAAATGAAAAGACACGGGTTCCATATTTTTTATTGTTTTATCAATGTGCAAAGTTTAGTTCCAAACGACTGCACGCTTTTTTGTTGGTATTTTATGCGGGATCCTTTGTTCTTTTTTAAAGACCTAAATTGTGGCCGCCATATTGGATCTTCTAGGAGTTATAACAAAAAACTAACACCGGCAATAGAAAAGGCACCCTCGAAAACCCACGAGATATTATTTGAAGAAAAAATATCGTACCGTCAGCAATAGAGAATGCGTTTTATAAATCTGAACACTTCAGCGTTAATGGGTTAAAACGCTAAAATAAAAATTTTCAAATTACAATATTTTGGTGAAAAATAAAGATATCCTAATAAATCCAAGTAGGTTTAAAAGGGGAAGATTAGTACTTTCAAATTCCATATCAGCTTTATGGTAGACATTTTTCTTGTACAGTTACATAACCTCAAAAACAGCTGAAAAACGCGTTTTTTGCACTTTTAGGTTAGGATATCTTGAAAGCCTGACGCACAGAAGCAATTTTGAGTTCGGATTCGGATTCAGCGCATCCGAATCCTTCGGAAATGTTTGGTCGGCTTTCTGGCTTTCGAATTTGTCAAATTTTGTCGTCCTGTGTTATCTGTAGAGGTTAGTGGGAAGTTTAGTTTACAGGAACATGTGCAGAGTCCTCCGACGTTCCTGTACAGGAATTTTTAGCTGGGAGGCGCTGAGCTTCAATTCTTGCCAATTCTTGTCTGGCTACAATTTCATCGTTCCTACGTTCCGGTTCTTAGTTTCGAATTCCGGCCAAATCCATTTTTGCTTCTTACAATTGCTGCGCGAACCGTCGGGTTCAAATCTAAAATCTTTCAAATTTCTTTCACGCCCTCTTCCTTCAGCTTCCCTAAGACCATTACTTTTCAATCGTTCACCTTCTATTCTAGCTGCTGTCAGCTTTTTCGTTTAAGAACGACACCCGATTTTCAATGATTAAAAATTCCTTTGACCAAAGTTAAATTTTGAATTAATCGACCTATCATCAGATCCATCTCCTCAAGCTCCACCGATATCTTTTTCAAAAATTCGAGCAATTAACTCTGCTTTTTCCATGGCGGACCAAAGGAACCGAATGGAGCCTTTACAAAGTACCCGTGGAGACCCCATTGGGTTCCCATTCGATTCCTTTTTAAAAAAACTAAAAAAAAACCGCAAAATCGAGTTTTAAATTGTTGAAATTCAGATTCTACGTTAAAATTTGCATAAAAAAATTCACGGATTAATCGCAATACTTTGTCTTTCAGCGTTAAAACTTCAAAAAATAAAATACCTGTCACTTACATGGGCCGAAGGCGCCTTTAAGAGCATCTTCTTTTAGTAGCAGTTAATAAGCGTTCCGTCGGTAACCTTAAGAATTTTGTCTGGATGCTAGCGACACGCTTGAAGTCACCTTCAGCAGAAGTTAATGAAATTTTAAAAAATTTTAATGCTGCAAAAAAAAGTATTGCGATTACTCCTCGAGTTCCTAATTGAAAAATTAACGTAGAATCTGAATTTCGACAGTTTAAAAGTTGATCTTGCTGTTTTTTTTCCGTTTCCTTCGGTCCGCCAGGGTTTGCCCGCCATACTCTTGTTTATCCTTTTCAAGATAAACCCGAGTTCATGCTAGGTGTAATCCTGCAGGCATTTTCCGGGAGCCATTTTGAATGTACAATTTCAGCACACTAATTTTCACTTTGAAGGCACTTTGACAAAGTTTGCACCATCAAAACTCAGTTCCATAGAGAGCCACACTCTACACACTACGCCTGAATCGTGCGCATAAAGCTGAAACAAACTTAAAACGACAAGAATCTGAAGGCGTCACTTATCCTTTGTTCTAGGATTTTCTTGGGCCATTTTAAATTCGTACAAAGTCACGTTAAATCTCGTTGGATCTAACTTTCCGGTTAAATCCCACTTCTGATATGTAAGGATGGCGAAATGATTATCTAGAGTTATTATTCGAGGATTTTGAATCAGGTGTAATTCGACAACGATTTTAGAATAAAAAGAACTTTATTTAATTTATGTATCAGTATGAAAAGTATAACAATGCGTTAGCTTTCGCGGTTGGCACACTAGGTACAGTCTTAAGGTTGAAATGTGAACGAGTTTTAGTGATTTCTATCTCCCCTAGGTTGCGTCTGTGTTGATGCTTGGGGGAAGATCAGGAATATAGGAACATGGCGGACATGCAAATAACGAGTGAGTGATTATATTAATCACGTCTCCAAATTATTTACATTTTCTGTTTTGAAACAAATTTACATGATTTTTATTTTTAAATTGAAAAAGAGACCGATCACTTTGTAGTGGTATTCAAGTGTTGGGCTTAATGTCTCTGTTTAAATATTTTTTTCATTTAGAATTATGGGAAGAATAATTTGCACAAGCAAACCATTTCATGTAATATCATGAAAACTCAATGAATTTTTGATCATGCGCTATTTCATGTTTTTTTATATTGCATAAAATGGTTCGTTTACGTAAATTATTCTTCCTGTAAATCTAAATAAAAAAATATATTATAATTTGCATGATATGTATGCAGGTGCGGGGTGGAAGGGTTGCCGATATAGAACTATAGTTTGTTCTATCTCCGCTAGATGGCGCCACCCCGTTACTTTACTAAGGGCCGGGTGGTCAGGCTCTGGACACTAGTATAGGAAACCGCGGTCACTTATATTTCTGATACTGTTTTGCGGGCTGGTTAGATGGCTCTGTCGGTCGTTCCCCCCTTCACGTCGCTCAGGGGCCATACTTGAATCTATCTCTCTCACTCCTTTACTGTTTACCAAATCACAGCTGTCGAATGTTTTGAGTGTCTTGTGTTTGTTTGTGGTGTCCAGTGCTGTCAGAAAAATACTAAAAATGAGCTTTTCAAGTGATAAACAGAAGTAAATTTAACGAATTCGGCGTTTATCAATGAAAAAATGCAACAAATAAGTCTACAACATTTATAAAAGTAGTTTAGGATCCAATGTTTGTGAAAATAATTACAAGTTTCAAATAAAAACTGCCTTCAACCATACATGAATCATCTTATTTCTTCAAAACAATTTTTCTAATGGACAAACCAATAGAAAAAGCAAACAGAAATACATAAATAATTAACTAACTAATTCTTTATGTATTTCTATTTGTTTCTTCTATTAGTTTTTCAATTTATAAGTTTTTAAATTAAATCATCTAGAAATCATCTGGATATAATCTCAAGCATCTTTTATCTTACCTTAAAAACCTGCGGGCTTGTTAGATGGCGCCACAGTCGAATATACGCGACCGCTTCTAAAGCATTGAGTTACCAGAGCCTGCGGGTGGTCTACCTCTTGTGACGGCTTGCGTATTGCTGTCGATTAAACTCGTTGATTTTATAATCTCAGTCGATAAAGAAGAAACTTTCTTTATCGTTGGATACGAGTTAATTTAAAT
>NC_046661.1:138031090-138041028 GCF_010883055.1 Belonocnema kinseyi
ATCAACGCCAGTCAGCAGCGAACCTTACGACTAGAAAAGGAATCCACCAATCAAAGAATAATTCTTTATATTATTCAGTGGATCCGAAAGGTAGGACGTAACGCCTCTATATAAAATGTCAGATAATTATCCAGCAGAATAAATTTATCGTACGGTTTATCTGACAGATAATGATTTCGGGTTGATCCACTGTATTTCATGTACTGGATAGTTATCCTTCAGTTACAAAAGGGAGATATAGGAAATACTAGTACTTTTCGCGTTTTCAAGTCACTGAAACTTCAGTGACGTTGACGCTCCGCAGAAATAGCGTCACAATTATATAACACTGTTACTGCTGTGAATCTGTCATATTATTAATTAGTAATAAATAGTAGAAGCGCACTACTTAGTGCTTCTGTGAAGAATAAAGATATGTGAATTTTTCAGCTCATGAAACGAGAGTTATTATTCACGGTTATTATACATTATTTTAGTTTAATTCGTGGATTTTTGAAATTTTTCCTCTGAAAAGAACACGAACAAAATGGTATTTCAAAATTGGAGTTTTTTATTTCACTGTAGTGGAATATAAACATAACCTCCCAATCGTGCTTCACAACTTTTTCTCGTGGTCTTATTTTTATTTGATATTTTATTTTTTATTCTGTCACGTCCCAACTAAACATCTGAAATGCGATAACTTTGAAACAAGAGTTATTATATACCGTTATTATATACATTAATTTTTTTTTTAAATGTATAGGTTTTTGAAAAATTTCCTCCGACAACAAAACCACGAAATGTTATTTTAGAATTGGAGTTTTTTATCTCATAACATTTTCTCGCGGTTTTACTTTTATTTAACATTTTATTGTTTATTCAGTAATGTTATCACAAAAAGTCTAAAATTTGCCAACGATGAAGCAAGAGTTATTATTTACAGTTATCATAAATTGATTTTTTGTTAATAAGTGGGTTTATAAACAATTTCCTCCGGAAACAACACCAACGAAATTTTATTATAAAATCAGACTTTTTTATTTTACTATGGAGGAATATAAATGTAACCTGTCAATAGATCCTACCAACTTTTTCTGATGGTTTTATTTTTATTTCATATTTATTCTTTGTTCTGTAATTTCATAACAAACCCTCTGAGATTTGACAACTATGAAACAAGAGCTTCGCGTGCATAAAACGTAGATGGTTTTTTATTTATAACGCGATTAGCAATTTCGTCTATTTCTTCAATATCTTCGTCAAAATTATCACCAAAATCAACATCGTAAACATTTCCGAATTCCATTTTGACAGCATTGTCTAACCTCACTTTTTCTGTATTTCGTGCTTATCTGCTAGATAAATCCGTTATTGGCCACTTTGGTCGGCCGATAGTTAACTGACTGGTAACTTCCGCTTTATCTGTCAGATACCGCTATCCAACGGTGGATCAACATGAAAGTATCATATCTGTCAGATAAATTTATCTGCACCTTTTATCCAGAGGTGAGTAAACCGGTCCTAAGTTCTGTCAGCTCTTCTCTCGCATTATGTATCACTCGATAATGATCGATGATATTCGGTCAATTCCCGATCTTGCTTCGGCGGTAAATTCAAAAATATAATCTTAAGTCTATCTCTTACAAGATGTGGTTTCTATCAGCTCCTATAACTTTCGAAAGTGGCTTTTGTTCCTGGATTTTAAGTCGTCTATTATCAGATAATTGTAAACTTTTTAATTGGATTCTAATTAGTTTTATATAGTGTAAACTAACTTGAAAAGTAGATCTAATTAGGTTCCGAAGTGTTTATTATTTGATACGATTTTTCAACGAGAAAAAAAAGTTCCTTCTTAATTTATTTCATTTTTTATAGTTGCTAAGTACATAAGTCGCCAATAGACATCGCTTACATGTCGCTTACACATATAAGCTGTTTTTTTTTAAATCTGGAAACATCCACATATTTCGAAAAATATGCATCCGACGAAAAAAATGTCCATAATAAAAAAATTTTATTTTTGAGGGGATAATAAGACTTTTTAACTAAAATGATGAAGCTTTAATTACAATATTTCAATTTTCAGTTAAAAATTAACTTTAAACAAATAAAAATTAATTTTTAACAAAATAATTTAATATTCAACCAAAAAGATAAATTTTCAACCAAGAAGATTAATTTTCTGCAAAAAGCCGAATTTTCAACAAAATACATGAATTTTCTACCGAACATTTTAATTATCAACTGAGAAAGGAAGATTTTTTAACCAAAAATGGAATAGCTACATTTTCAGATTAAAAATTAATGTTAAAAAAATTCTAACAAAAAAGTTAAACTTTTAAATAAATAGTTTAAGTGTCAACCAAATAGTTTAATTTTCTACCGAAGTAGTTGAATTTTGCACCAAAAAAATAGGATTTTTAGCCAGCAAGTTAATTTTTTAAGCAAAAATATTAATTTTTTACAAAAGAGGCGAAATGATGAATCTTGACCAAAAAAAATTACAATTTTTAATAAAGTGGTTCAGCTTTCAACCAAGAAAAAAAGTCGAATTTTTTGCCAAAAAAGACGAACCTTCGACCAGAAATGGAATAAATAAATTTGTAGTAAAAAAAGTAAACTTTAAAAGAAAAAAAAGAATTATCAACAAAACAGTTAAATTTGCAACTAGATAAATAAATCGATAACAAAAAAATAATTTTTACAAAGTAGTTCAACTTTCAACCAAAGTAAATTAATTTTCAACCAGGCAAGAAAAGAAATGTCAACCAAAAGATGAATTTTGTACAAAAATTTTCAACGCAAAAATCTCAATTTAATTTTCGACTAAATATTTGAATTTTCAACCAATTAACTAAATTTCCAATAAAATAATTTTTTTAATTTTTAGTATCTAAATTTTTGTCATTTCTGATAAACCAAAAAAATTATTCTTCAACAAGGAAGTTAATTTACAGCAAAAAAGTTTCTTTTCAACCAAGTAGTTTAATTTTAAACCAAAAAGACGAATTTTTAAACAAGAAGATTAATTTTCTATCAAAACCTGAGAATTTCCAACAAAATATATTAATTTTCAACTAGAAATGAAATAGTTAAATTTTCTCTGAAAAATTTTTAATCAAATAGTTTAATTTTTAACAAAGCAGTTAAATTTTCAGCTAAAAAAATGAATTTCCAACAAAAAAAATTAATTTTCCCCCAAAAAGTTCAATTTTCTACAAAACAGTTAAATTTTCAATTCGAAAATGAAAATTAATAAAGAAATAAAATTAATTTTCCACAAAATACTTTAATTTTCAACCCAAAAAGACGAATTTTAAATGAAACAGTTGACTTTTCAACTTAAAAAATACGAATTTACCATTTTTTTAAACTATTTAGTGGAATATTTAATTTTCTACCAAATATTTTAATTTTCAACTAAACAATTGAATTTTCTACTAAACAGTTGAATTTTCAACTGAAAAATATGAATTTACAAATAGTTTAATTTTCAACAAAATAGTTAAATTTTTAATTCGAAAATATAAATTAACAAAAAAATTTAATTTTCAACCAAATAGTTTAATTTTCGACAAAGCAGTGGAATTTTCAACACGAAAATATGGATTTACTAATGTTTTAACTATTTGGTTGAAAATTAAATTTTTAAACCAATAGTTTAATTTTTGACAAATTAGTTAAATATTTAACTCAAAAATATGAATTTACAGAAAAAATTAATTTTCAATTTGATAATTTATCTTTAAACAAAACAGTTAAATTTTCAATTCGAAAACATAAATTAATAAACAACAAAATTAATTTTCAACTATATAGTTCAATTCTCAAATCAGAAAAATGAATTTTAAACAAAACAGTTGAATTTTCAACTCGAAAATATAAATTTACAAATATTTAAACTATTTGGTTGAAAATTAAATTTTCAACCTAATAGTTTAATTTTTAACCAAATGCTTATTTCATTTGTAACAAAACAGTTGAATTTTCAACACAAAACTATGAATTTACAAAAAAATTAATTTTCAACCCAAAAAGACGAATTTTAAATAAAACAGTTGACTTTTAATTCGAAAATATCAAATTACAAAATTTCAAAGTATTTGGTTGAAAATTAAATTTTGAATCAAATAGTTTAATTTTCGACAAAACAGCTGAATTTTAAACTCGAAAATATGAATCAAAGAAAATAATTTAATTTTCAACAAATCAGTTTAATTTTCAACTAAAAAATATGAATTTACAAAAAAAGTTAATTTTCAACCAAATATTTTAGTTTTAAACAAAACAGTTAAATTTTCAATTCGAAAATATAAATTAAGACATAAAAAAAATTTCAACCCAAAAAAACTAATTTTAAACAAAACAGTTGAATTTTTAATTCAAAACTATAATTTTAAAAAGTTTTAAACTATTTCTACCTGAAAATATGAATTTAAAAAAAAAATTTGACTTTTCAACTCGAAAATATGAATTTACAAATCTTTAATCTATTCAGTTGAAATTTAAATTTTCTACCAAATATTTTAATTTTCGACTAAACGCTTGAATTTTCAACTCGAAACTATGATTTAAAAAAATATATTAATTTTCAACCAAATAGTTTAATTCTTAAAAAAGCAATTACATTTTTAACTCAACAATATGAATTTACAACAATAAAGATTAATTTTCAATCAAATAGTTTAACTTTAAACAAAACAGTGAAATTTTCAACTCGAAAATATAAATGGACAAACAAAATTAATTTTCAATCAAATAATTAATATTTTACCCAAAAAGACGAATTTGAAACAAAACAGTTAAATTTTTAATTCCAAACTATGAATTTACAAATTTTAAAACTATTTAGTTGGAAATTTAATGTTCTACTAAATATTTTAATTTTCGAATAAAAAGTGGAATTTTCAACTCGAAATTTATGATTTTACAAATAGTTGAATTTTCAACACAACAGTTAAATTTTCAATTACAAAATATAAATTGAAAAAAAAATTTAATTTTAAACCAAATAGCCTAATTTTTGACAAAACAGTTGAATTTTCAACTCAAAAATATGAATTTACAACAACAACAAAATAATTTTCAACCCTAAAAGACGAATTTGCAATTAAATATTTGAATTTTCAAGCAAAGCATTACTAAATATATAAATAACCATTATAAATAGTTGTAGGAATATTTTTAAAAAATCGAATAAATTTATCCTGACCACAAAATATTCAGAGAAAGCATCGAAAAACAATATTTAAAAATACCTAATTCTTATTTCAGGGGCCGGTCAATGCTGATTTCTGATAAATTCTTATCCTTATCACATAAATATGTGTTTCCTCAGTATTGCTCTCCTTTATCGCATCTTTTTCATACTTTTTCAGATTACGTTAGAGTACGTATGCGTTCATCTGATAAAAAAAATAGTTACCGGATTTATCCATCCAAACAAAAACGTCAATGCACGGATTCCCAGCGGAGGGGATAAAACCTTATCTCCCCACCACTCGATTAAACTTCGCCTCTTCTCCTTCGAGAGCCGATAAATAAAATATTAGTCGCCGTCTTCGATGCATTCAAATTCATTATTCGAAGGCGAACGCGCGTGAACTCGTCACAACAACTCGAAACTCCTGGCGAACTCCCAAAGAAAAAAAAAACTCATAAATTTTCCTCGATTCCCTTAAAATTATTCCCCTACTTTTCGAATAAATGATCTGCATAAAAAGTGAGATAACACGGATATTTTAATGAACCCAGTGTTGTGCGTGACTCAAAATTTACTTTCCTATTTTTCCATTTCCATATTTTATATCGATTTACGTCCATAGTTGTATTAAAAAAAAAAACCTGTGAGCCTAGAATGTGCGAAGTTTTGTGTCCAATTTCTGGATACGAGTTGTGCCCAATTTCTGGATACGAGTTGTGCCTCGATTGATTGATTGATTTTTAACAATGGTGCTCAAAAGAAAGGTGAGTTTTTGTTTTTGGCTTTGTGATAATAGTGTTTTTTAAATTCGAATTTTAAATTTCCCGCGGGACTTTTTTTCGGGAATCACGGTCGCGACTCGTGATTGGCTGGGATTCACGTGTCACATGTGCCACTGATACAGTGCATGTAGCGCAGTGTGACAACCTAACCTCACCTGACCCGAAGCTATTCTCAGCTGATCAACTCATTCGCTAGTTTTTCGCGAGAATTCTGATTATGTATGACAGCTAATGCAGTTAATTAAATTCGGGATATTTTAATGACTGTGCGAAAAAGTGACGTATTTCTTTACCTGGTTCACACGCGTAATGAAACTGGTGTTTGTTTAAAAACATGAATCTAACCTGTTTGCCAGAATCCAGGAAATTCATGAAAGTTTTATTTTGCAATTCGGTTAGTAAATACTTTTTATTTTTTGCAAAATTAGGAGAAAAAGTTTTTGTAAAATTAAAAGAATTTTTTTAGAAGTAACTCGTTTTTAGTTGTTTTTTTTTTAAATTTTATTTATTATATTAAATTATTTCCCGAAAAATAACATTCTTAAATTGGAAAATTCCCGAATTTAAACAATTAAATGCTTTTTTAATCAATATTGTTTATTTATTTTAAATACAATAGTTAAATATTTTTATTAAAATTACATTTTTTTAAAGCTTGAAGTTTTTTTTATAAATATTGTTTGATTTTGAAATAACAGTAATTTAAAAAATATATTTCTGGGTGAAAAATTTTGTTTAGGAATTTAGAAAATTTATTTTTTTTTTTTCATTAAATGCGCGCGTGTTTTTAAATTTATTTTCTATACAATTTTCATAGAATTATTGTTATTTTTAATTCGGATATTTTATAATTCGAATATTTTTCAATTTTGGTAATTTTATAATTTCTGGAATATTACAGTGTCTGGATTTTTCAAAATTTCTTTCCAAAAATAAAAGTTTCGAAATTATAAAATTGCCTGAAGAAAAAAATTCCAAATTCATCGTTTTAGGTTGAAAAATCAACTACTTTTGTAAAAAATAAAACTATTTGGATGAAAATTAAATTATTTTTTTGAAAATTCGTCTTTTTGATTAAAAATTAAATTATTTGATTCAAAATTAACTTTTTTTATTTTAAATTCATATTTTTAAAATTGAAAAATAATTTATTTTCTGAAAATTCAACTTTTTTGTTAAATATTCGTCTATTTGGGTTGAAACTTCAACTATTTTCGTCAAAAATTAAATTATTTGATCGAAAATTAACTTTTTTCTTAAAAAATAATAATTTCGGGTTGAAAATTTAACTTTTTTGTTGAACATTCATCGTTTTGAGTTGAAAAAATAAATATTTTCGTAAAAAATTAAAATCTTTGGATGAAAATTAAATTTTTTTGTTGAAAACTCGTCTTTTTGATTGAAAAGTAAAGTATTTTGTTTAAAATTAACTTTTTTTTTAGGTTGAAAAATAATTTATATCGTAAAAATTCAACTCCTTTGTTGAAACTTCGTCGTTTTGGGTTGAAAATTCAGCTTTTTCGTAAAAAAAAATCAACTATTCGGTTGATCAACTGTTCATATTTTTGAGTTAAAAATTTTAAACTTTTGTTGAAAATTCGTTTTTTTGGGTTGAAAATTCATCTTTTTGATTAAAAACTTAATTTCTTTCAGTAGAAATGTATTTTTTTTTATTAAAATGCAACTTTTTCGTTGAAAATTCATATATTTTGTTGAAAATTTACCTATTTTTTTAGAAAATTATTCTTCTTTGTAAAAAATTGAACTATTTTGTTTGAAAATGAACTTTTTCCATGAAAATTCATCTTTTAGGGTTGAAAATTTAAATATTTGATTAACAATTAACTTTTCTCTTGAAAATTCATATTTGCGGGTTAAAAATTCAACTCTTTTGTTGAAAATTCGACGTTTCAAGTTGAAATTGAAACTCTTTTCTTAAAAATTTAAACTATTTGATAAAAAATTAAAATTTTACTTGAAAATTTTAACTCCTTTCTCGAAATTTCGTCGCTTTGGGTTGAAAATTCAAGTTTTTCGTAATAAAATTAACTATTTGGTTGAAAATTCATCTTTTTTATTAAAAATTTCATTTCTTTCTGTAGAAATGTATTTTTTTTTATTAAAATGCAACTTTTTTGTAGAAAATTCATATATTTTGTTGAAAATGAACTTCTTCCCGGAAAATTCATATATTAATGAGTTGAAAATTGAACTGTTTTGTTGAAAATTCAACTATTTAATTAAAAAATTTAACTATTTGATTGAAAATTAAATTTTTTTCTTGAAAATTTTAACTTCTTTCTTGAAATTTCGTCGCTTTGGGTTGAAAATTCAGCTTTTTCGTAAAAAAATCAACTATTTGGTTGAAACTTAACTTTTTTTCTGTAAAATTCATATTTTGGGGTTGAAAATTCATCTTTTTTATTAAAAACTTCGTTACTTTCTTAGAAATGTATTTTTTTTTAATTAAAATGCAACTTTGCAGTAGAAAATTCATATATTTTGTTGAAAATTCAACTATTTTGTTGAAAATTCATCGTTTTGGGTTGAAAATTGAACTATTTGATTAAAAAATTTAACTATTTAATTGAAAATTAAATTTTTTCTTGCATATTTTAACTTTTTTCTTGAAATTTCGTCACTTTTGGTTGAAAATTCATCGTTTTTATTAAAAACTTCGTTTCTTTCTGTAGAAATGCATTTTTTTAAAAATGAAAATGCAACTTTTTAGTAAAATATTAATATATTTTGTTGAAAATTCACCGTTTTGGTTTGAAAATTCAACTATTTGATTAAAAAATTTAACTATTTGATTGAAAATTAAATTTTTTTCTTGAAAATTTTAACTCCTTTCTTGAAATTTCGTCGCTTTAGGTTGAAAATTTAGCTTTTTCGTAAAAAATTAAACTATTTGGTTTAAAATTAACTTTTTTTTCAAAAAAAACTCGTATTTTCTGGTTGAAAATTGGTCTTTTTGATTAAATAATAAATTATTTTGTCTGAAATTAACTTTTTCTGACCAATTCATATTTTCAGGTTGAAAATGAACTTTTTTCGTTAAAATTCAACTCTTTTGTTGAAAATTTTCATTTTAGGTTGAAAATTCTACTCTTTTGTTGAAAATTCAACTATTTGCTTGAAAATTCATCTTTTTGATTTAAAACTTGATTCATTTTGGTATAAATTTATTCTATTTTGTTTAAGATGCAACTGTTTCGTTGAAAATTCATATATTTTGTTGAAAATTCACCTATTTTGAAAGAAAATTATTCTTGATTGTAGAAAATTTAACTCTGTCGTTGAAAATTAATTTTTTGTGTAAATTCATATATATTTACGGGTGAAAATTCAACTGTTTTGTTAAAAATTCATTTTTTTAGGTTGTGAATTCAACCATTTAATTCAAAATTAACATTTTTCTTAATAATTCATATTTTTGGGTTGAAAATTAATTTATTTCGTGAAAATTCGTCTTTCTGGGTTGAAAATTGAAAAATTTCTTAGAAAATTCACTTTTTTGTTAAAAATTTCAATTTTCTGGTTGGAAATTAAATTGCTTTTTTTACCATTCGTCCTTTTTATGTAAAAATTTGTTTATGGCCTAAAACTTTCTCGTATTTCTTAAAAAATTCATGTTTTCGGATTATACATTCAACTAATTGATTGAAAATTAACTTTTCTCTTGAAAAATCATATTTTATGGTTAAAAGCTCAACCCTTTTGTTGAAAAATTAGACTTTTTGGTTGAAAAATTAAGTATTTTAGTAAAAAATTAAACTATTTGGTTGAAAATTACCTTTTTTCTCGAAAATTCTTATTTTTGGGTTGAAAATTCAACATTTTTCTTAAAAATGCATATTTCCAAGTTAAAAATTAACTTTTTTCGTAAAAATTCATTTTTTTGTTGTTGAAAATTCCTGATTTTGAGTTGAAAATTGAACTATTTTCTGTGAAAATTTACTGTTTTGTTA
>NC_046661.1:138041128-138048463 GCF_010883055.1 Belonocnema kinseyi
AAAATTGAACTATTTTCTGTGAAAATTTACTGTTTTGTTAAAAAAATTTAATTTTCGGGTTCAAAATTTAACTGTTTTTTATTTACTATTCGTCCTTTACTTATAGAAAATCTTGGTTGAAAACTCGTCTTATTGAGTTGATAATTCAACTTTTTGGTTGAAAATTAAATTTTGGTTGTGAATTGATATTTTTGCGTTTAAAATTTAACGCTTTCTTTTAATTTGCCTTTTTGGCAGAGAATTAAATTTTTCCTTGAAAATTCATATTTTTGGGTTTGAAGAAGTATGACAGAAAAATGCGATAAAGGAGAGAAAGACTAAGGAAATAGATATTTATGTGATAAGGATAAGACTTTATCAGAGATAAGACTTGACCGGTCCCAAAAATAAGAATAGGTGTTTTTAAATATAAGTTTTTGATACTTTTTGTTAAAATTTTATGTTAAAAATGAATTTATTCGATATTTTTTTAAAATATACAACAATTTATTATATTTATTTATTAAATTTTATTTTTTAATTCAAATATTTATTTTAAAATTGAACTATTTGGTTAAAAATTAACTTTTTTCTTGTGAATTTATACTTTTGGGTTGAAAATTCGTCTCTTTTCGTAGAAAATTTAACTAAAAATTGATATTTTTTGTTTAAAACTTAATTTTTGCGGTATAAATTTAATCTTTTTTGATAATAAATGCAACTGATTAGTTATAAATTAATTTCCTTTGTAGTAAATTGAACTATTTCATTTTTAAAAGAAAAGTCATGAATTTTGTTGGAAATTCGCCTGTTTTGGAAGAAAATTAATTTTCTTGGTTGACGATTTGTATTTTTAAGTTGAAAATTAACTTTTTTTTTGTTGCAAATTCATATTTTTGGGTTAAAAATTTAATTCTTTTGTTAAAAATTGGTCTTTTTTGCAGAAAATCAATCTTCTTTGCTGGCAATTTGTCTTTTTTGTTAAATATTCAACTGTAAAATTCCCGAAAAATAAAATTTTCGATATTATAAAGTTGCAGAAAGATAAAAATCCTGAATTGGAAAATTTCCAAATAATAAAATTCCCCGAATATATAAAAATTAAAAATTAATTTCCTTCAGAGGAAATTTAACTTTTTCATTTTTAGATGAAAATTCATATATTTTGTTGTAAATTCTCCTGCTTGGTTAGAAAATTAATTTTCTTGTTTAAAAATTTGTATTTTTCGGTTGAAAATTAACTTTTTGATTAAAAATTCATATTTTTGGGATAGAAATTTTATTCTTTTATAAAAAATCTGTCTTTCGTAGGAAATTATATATATTTTATTTATATTGAAAATTCGGTCTCAAAAATGCCGAAAAGTAACATTTCCGACACTGTCAAATTCCGGAAAAAGAAAATTTTCAAAATTATAAAGTTACAAAAAGATAAAAATTCTAAATTGAAAAATTTCCAAAAAATAAAATTCCCCGCATATATAATATTGTCGAATTTCAACATTCCCGGTAGAAAATTTCCGAATTATAAAATACCCGATAATAAAATCCTGAAATTAAACAATTAAAACAATTGTTTTTTCAATAATTATAACTTGTTTATTTAAATTGCAATAATAAAATATTTTGATAAAAAGACATTTGTTTACTGTTTGCTTTTGAGAAATTCCTGAGTGATTGTTCAATTTTCAATAAAATTTTAATCTTTAGCGATGCATTTTCCTTCTAGAAAATGAAACCGTGTCATATTTATGTTCATGAAGATTGAAAACATTTCTCATTTTGCCATAACACGATACAGCTTTTATCACATCTCCTAAAATAATTGTTTAGCACTCTCTTTCCCGGGTTATCTAAATATCCCAGATAACAATTCTCTCCTCTTGCTTTAAAGTGAAGCCAAGAAAATAATTTAGAATTCATTATCTAGAATTTTAATTTAATTTTTCGTTTCTTCTACTGTTTCTATATTTTAATTTACTATTATATTTTAAAAAAGAGCATTTAATTGAATTTATCATCTATGTAATCTTAGGATGGTACACTTTTTTTTCTTTTTCGAAATCACAATAAAATAAATGTCTTTTTTCGAAAAAATAGTATATTTCGATACGAGAAGCCAAATGGCACGTTAAAAACAAAAAGAGTCAAATTGTTAAACAAATAATGAAAAAAAATTATCCAAATAGAATGAATTTTCAACTAAAAACAATAATTTTTTAACTAAAATTACATTTGTAGACTCATAACCCTGAAAAGTGAAAGTTTGATAGGATGACCGCTGGACTGGAAAACCGGGAAATTACCGGGAATTGTTGGAAACCGGGAAATGACCGGGAATTTTGGGATACCGGGAAATTACCGATTTTTGAAGACTGGGAAACCCCGGGAAATGATCGGGAATTTTCGGAAACCGGTAAATGATCGGAAATTTTTGGAAACCGGGAATTTTTGGAGGTCGGAAAATGACCTGGAATTTTGGAGGTCAGGAAATGACCGGGAATTTTCGGAAACTGGTAAATGACCGGAAATTTTTGAAGACCGGGAATTGACCAGGAATTTTTGGAGACCGGGAAATGACCGGGAATTTTTGAAGACTGAGAAACCCCGGGAAATGACCGGGAATTTTCGGAGACCGGGAAATTACCGGGAATTTTTAAAGACTGAGAAAGCCCGGCAAATGACCGGGAATTTTGGGAGAACGGGAAATGACCGGGAATTTTTGGAGGCCGGGAAATGACCTGGAATTTTTGGAGGTCAGGAAATGACCGGGAATTTTCGGAAACCGGTAAATGACCGGGAATTTTTGAAGACCGGAAAACCCCAGGAAATAACCGGGAATTTTCGTAGACCGGGAAATGACCGGGAATTTTACAAATTTTCAAAAGAAAAATCTCTCAAAGTTCGATTTCAACAGTTTTAAAGATAATTAGTTGAATTAATATCTGTTTCAATTATGATACCATTCAGTTTACAATGCGTAATTCAAATCATTTTAAGTTCTAAATTAATCTTAAATCTTTTTAAAAATTCCAAATATCTTAAAATTACTCTAATTTTTTCTACAAATAATAAGTGTTCAATTGTTATTTATAAATCCAAATTTTAAAGAACTTCTAGATTTCTCAAGATTTTAAAATAAAATTCTAAAGCTTTTTAAAAATGCTTAAACTATTTAAAATGCAAATCATTGAACTTCTAATTTAAGAACTTTTCATTTTAAAACATTTTAATTTAAAAAAATGTAAGAAAGGATCACCCTGGTTTGAACAAAAAAGTTAATTTTCAAACAAGTAAAATGACTCCTCTACGAATATTGAAGACTTTTTAATTTACAAGAACAAATTTTTTATAGACAAAATGAATATTTAAAAAATCAGTTACATATCCGAAAAATAATTAAATTTTTTAACAATATAGTTGAATTTTTAACGAAATAATTTAAGTTGCAAGTCAGAAAGACGAACTTTTTTAAGTTTTTTTAATTTTTAACGAAAAAATTTATTTTCAACCTAAAAAGCTGTATTTTCAATTTGATTTATTAAAAAGAAAAATTTAACATTCAATCAAAGGATACGAATTTTTCTGAAAATAGTTGAATATTTAACCAAATAGTTGAATTAAAATAAAATTCTTTGGAAGTTGGATTTTAATTTTTAAAAAATTGAATTTTGAACTAAATAGTATAATTTTCTAACAATTTGTTAAATTTAAAATTTAAAAAAATTAATTTTCTACAAAACAGTTAAATTTTTAACCCAGAAATATAAAGTTTCAACAAAAAATGTAATTTCCAAAAAAATAGTTGAATTTTCAACCAAATTGTTAAATTTACAATTGAAGAAATTAATTTTTAACAAACCAAAAAAATAATTTTTAACAAGTAGTTGAAATATTAATCTAAAACGATGAATTTTCAATGAAAAATCTAATAGTTAATATTTTAACCAACAAATATTTTAATACATTTATCAAAAAAATTGATTTTGTACAAAAAGGAAAGAGAATTTTGAAAAAAATATATAAATTATCAATTTAACAGTTAAGTTTGCAATCAAAAAGTAATTATTTTCGACCAAATAGTTGAATTTTTATCCAAAATAATTAATTATCTACCAAAAAAAACACGGATTTTCATCCAAAAAATCGAATTTTCAACTAAAAAAAGATCAATTTTCTACCAAAATAAAAAGAGTTATAAATCAGTTGAATTTTTCGACAAAATAATTAATTTTTCAACAAAAGAGTTGAATTTTTTGCTATATAATTTAATTTTTTATCAATAAAAGTTAATTTTGTAGCAAATAATTTAATTTTCAACCAAAGTAGTTGAATATTCAACTAAAAAGTGACAGAAAAGTTGAAAATTTCAGAAAAAACCGCAAATTTCTAGCGATTATCTAAGAGAGGATAGTTATAAAAAATAATAATTTGTTTAAACAATTATTTTTGTTGGATTTTATTAATATTTACCTCCCTCTAAGTGAAAAGTGGTTAAAATATTGAATGTTTTTGAAAAAAAACTGCAACATTCTAGCAGTTTTCTAAGAGAAAATAGTTATAAATGATAATCATTTGTTTAAATAATTATTTTCGTAAACATGACTTACCTTTTAAGTAAAAAGTTGACAAAAAGTGTAAAATTTCAGAAAATGCCGCAACTATCTACCATTCCTATAGAAGAAGATAGTTATAAAAAATAGCGATTTGATTAAACAATTATTCTTCAAGTTTCATTAATTTTTACCTCTTTCTCACTGAAAAGCGAACAAAATGTTCAATATTTCATAAAAATCCGCAACTATCTAGCATTCCTGTAGTAAAAAAATAATTTTTGAATGAAAAATAAATAGATTTTCAAAAAAAAAATATTTTAATAATTTAATATTTTAATAATTTTCTACAAGTAATTTGAATTTTCATTAAAAAAGAAAAACATTTTTGACTACTAATTTTAGTATATACTTATGTTTGTAGTTTAAAAATTTAATTTTTAACAAAATAATTGTTCGAAAAATGGTTAATTTTCAACTATATGTAGAAACGAAATTTTAACTAAAAAAAATACATTTTTTAAATTTAATTCTCAACAAAAAACAATTTTTTAAAAATTTTTAATTTGTAACTATATATAGAAATTAATTGTTAACTAATGAAGTAAGTTTTCTACTGAAAAAGATAAATTTTTAACCAAAAATTGAACATTTTCTATAAACTATCGAATTTTCAACCGAAAAATAAAAACATTTTCAACTGCAAATTTGATTAAATACTGCAGTTTTCAGTTAAAAAATTTAATTCTTAATAAAACAAGAACAATTTTTCAACAAAATTGTTAGATTTTCATTTATATATAAAAATGAATTTTTAACTGACGGAATAAATTTTCAACTACAGAAATAAATTGTCAAAAAAAAAATAGAATAGTTAATTTTTTAGCTGAAAAACTAGTTTTCAATAAAATTTTTCAATTTTTAATGAAAGAAATGAATTTTCTAATAAAAAAAATATTTAACAAAAAATGAAACAGTTCAATTTCAAGTAAAAAAAGAATTTTTGAATGAAAAAAGAATGAATTTTTAACTCGAAAAATAATTTCAGACAATTTTTAACAAAACAAAAATAATTTTTCATCAAAATTCTTAAATTTTCAACTAAATGTAAGAAATTAATTTTTAACTAAAGAAATAAATTTTCAACTAAAAAACGAATCGTCAAAAAACAAATGGAATACTTCGAGATAAAAAATAAATGTTCAACAAAATAGTTCAATGTTTAACAAATGAAAATAATTTTTCTACGAAAAAAAGTATTCAACAAAAATTGAAACAGTCAAATTTTAAGTAAAAAATAATGTTTAAATAAAAAAATAATGCATTTTTTAAACAAAAAAGTCTTTTTAAACAAATAGAATAATTTTCTACCAGAAAGTCCAATTTTCATCAAAAAGGAAAAACATTTTTGACTGCTTATTTTAGTATATCCTTAACTTTTTAGTTAAAAAATTTACTTTTTAACAAAACAATTGCTCAAAGAATGGTAAGTTTTTAACTATATGTAGAAACGAAGTTTTAACTAAAGAAATACATTTTTTAAATTTAATTCTTAACAAAAAAAACATTTTTTAACAAAATTGTTAAATTTTCAACTATATATAGAAATTAATTATTAACTGATAAAATAAATTTTGTACTAAAAAAGATACATTTTTGACAAAAATGGAACAGTTAATTTTTCGGTAAAAAATAAATTTTATCCAAAAAATGAATGAATTTTCAATGAAACATATATTTTTAAACAAGTAGAATAACTGAATAACTGAAATTTTTGTATATACTAGTGTTCAGCTTAGAAATTTAATTTTTATCAAAAGAGATAAGAAAAATAATTATCATAAAAAAGCATTTTTTCAATAAAATACTTAAATCTTTGACTAAAAATGATAAATTTATAGTAATTGGAATGCCAAATATTCAATATATATATTAATAGATATTGTACCAAAAAAAGATACATTGTTAACAAAATACCTACTATAAGTGAAAAGTTTACAAAAAATTTTTTTTAAGTAAAATTAATCGAACAAAAATGTAAACCAACCTTATACCTACATATGAACTTTACATGTTAAATTAATTCCTAATTAAGTTATTCAAATTAATTTACACTTTATAATAAAAAATATTATTCTAAACTTACATTTAACAGATTTAAAGTTCTAAATTTAAGATCCTAGATATAAACTTCTAGTTTTAAAATTTTAGGTGTAAAGCGCTAGATTGAAAGTTCTAAATTTAAAGTTATAGATATGAAGTTCTAGATTTAAAATTCTAGATATAAAGCTCTAGATTTAAAGTTCTATATTTAATGTTCTAGACATAAAGCTCTAGATTTAAAGTTCTAGATATAAAGCTCTAGATTTAAAGTTCTAGATTTAAAGTTCTAAATATGAAGTTCCAAATTTAAAGTTCTAGGTTTTAAATTCTTTATATAAAGCTCTAGATGTAAAGTTCTAGATTTAAAGCTCTAAATTTAGAATTGATGATTTAAAGTTCTAAATTTGAAGTTCTAGATTTAAAATTCTAGATGTAAACTTCTTGATTTATAGTTCTAGATTTAAAGTTCTAAATTTAGAATTTCAGATTTAAAGTTCTAAATTTTAAGTTCTAGATTTAAAATTTTATATACAAAGCTCTAGATTTAAAGTTGTAGATATAAAGCTCTAGATTTAAAGTTCTATATTTAATGTTCTAAATTTAAAATTCTAGTTATAAAGTTATCGATTTAAAGTTCCAGATTTAAAATTCTAGATATAAAGCTCTAGATTGAAAGTTCTTGATTTACAGTTCTACATTT
>NC_046661.1:138048563-138064432 GCF_010883055.1 Belonocnema kinseyi
GATTTAAAATCATAGATTTGAAGTCATAGATTTATCAGATTTAACTGATGTTTAAAAGTTCGAAAATTAATTCTTTCGGCAAGACTATTTTTTGTGAATAATTAATTTCAGAAATTCCTTCAAGAATATTTTATTATTATTTATTATTCAATTAATAGATTCTCTCCTTCGGAGGATTACTCAATCAACTCGAACCGAATGTTCGATGGAGTTCTTCACTAAAAATCAGAGACAAGGAGGCGATTCAGCCAGATCGATCATTTAAGGTATTTTTTAAACAAATAAATTGTTTAGAAATCGAATTCATACTAATGGTCTAAGCATAGATTTTTTGAATTGCAGTATTCAGATATTGCAGTTCGTCTTGCGGCTCCTGATCAACTCCAACCAAAACCAAATGTCAGTGAACTTTCCTTTGGAAAGTTTTTCACTGACCATATGCTCAAAATTTTTTATTATGAGGCCTTAGGTGGTTGGCAAATGCCGGAAATCACGCCCCTGGAGAATTTGGTCCTCCATCCGGCGGCCAAAGTTTTACATTATGCTGTCGAGGTGAGCGATTTTGAATTTAAAATTTCTTTAAATTAGAAATCTAAATTACGCG
The DNA here is from genome assembly GCF_010883055.1 of Belonocnema kinseyi. Taxonomy (NCBI): domain Eukaryota; kingdom Metazoa; phylum Arthropoda; class Insecta; order Hymenoptera; family Cynipidae; genus Belonocnema; species Belonocnema kinseyi. The sequence goes on from NC_046661.1 coordinate 138,049,168, forward strand.
ATCAAAATCATATCTTACGTGAAATTTAAACTGGCAAAAATTCGACTGTTTTGATGAATATTTAACTATTTTTTTACTAACAAAAAAGATTTATTTTCAAATAGCTCAATTTTAAAGTAAGAAAAAAAACGAATTTTCAACAAAATTGTTACATTTTTATCTATAAAAATGTGTCTTCAACTAAAAATAAATAAATTTATTTATTCCATTTTTTATTGAATATTTATCTTTTTTTAGTGCAAAATTAACCATTTGGTTGAAAATTTATATTTTTGTTTAAAAATTCATCTTTTTGGTTGAAAAATGATTTGTTTGGTTGGAAATTTATACAAAAATCTATTTTCAACGAAAAAAAAGCACGAAAAACATGAATTAAAAAAAATCATTTTCAAACAGTTAAATTTCAAATTAAATTTTGTAATTCACAGTTTAAAAAAAAATAATTTTCAAAAAACAGAAAAGAAGAATTTTCAACAAATAGTTGAAAAACATTTTCACCAAAAAAATTGATTTTCTACAACAACAAAAAAGAATGAGAAAAATGATGAATTTAAAAAGAAATACATAAATTTTCAACCTAAAAGATGGATTATCAATCAAAAAGATTAATTTTCTACCAAAAATACGAAATTTTCAAACAGGGAAATTGCTTTTCTATTTAAAAAGTGTAATTTTCAACAAATTTCATAAATTTTGAATCGAATAGTTGAATTTTCAACTCAAAAAGATACATTTTTATCCAAATATTCGAATTTTCAAACAAAAAAGATAAATTTTTAACAAAAAATAAAATAATTAAATATTTATTTTAAAAATTTAATTTTCAACAACAACAAAAAAATTTTCAACAATCGTTTTTTTGTAATTTTCTACCAGAAACATGAATTTTCAAACAAGAAATTGCTTTTTTATTTAAAAAGTGAAATTTTGATCAAATATCATAAATTTGGAACCGAATAGTTGAATTTTCAACTAAGAAAATAAATTTTTTACTACAAAACGAATCTTTAATAAAATAAATACATGTTTATCCAGATTCTTGAATAAAAAAAAATTTCAACCAAACAGTTAAATTTAAATCAAATTGTTAAATTTACAGTTAAAAAAATTAGTTTTTAACAAAAATAAAAAGAATTTTCAACATTATTTTTGTCAAAACGGCGAATTTCCTACAAAGTATAGAAATTTTTAACTAAAAAAGTTAATTTTTCAACAGAAAATTCAATAGTTAAATATATAAATCTATTTTCAACGAAAATAATAACTACGAAAATATGAGTTAAAAAAAAAGTAATAATTTTTAACAAAACAGTTAAATTTTAAATTTAATTATTAAATTTACAGTTAAAAAATTTAATTATTTTCAACAAATTTCATACATTTTTAATCGATTAGTTAAATTGTCAACTAAGAACAATTTTCGATTAAAAAAAGAAATTTTAAATAAATTTAATAAATTTTTATCCAAATAATTGAATTTTTGAACAACAAAAAATCAATTTTTAACATAAAATGTAAAAGTTAAATATTTGTTTAAAAAATTTAATTTTCAAAAAAGAATTTTCAACTGAATGATTGATTTTTTAAAAAGAAAAATAATTTTCAACCAACAAGTTTTATTTACAATCTCATAGTTGAACGCTAAATCAAAAGAGATAATTATTCATCAAAATAGTTGAATATTTAACAAAATAATCTAATTTTCCAGCCAGAAATACGAATTTTTTTAAGGCTGTTTCATTTTCAAAAAAAGTTAATTTTCAAGAAAGAAAGACGAATTTTTAACTAAAAGGTCGAGTTAAAAGAAAATTATTTTTCGATATTAAATTATTTTGATGAAAATTAGTTTTTCTTTTTGAAAATTATTTAAATTAAAATTTAACAATTCCGCTTTTTTGGAATTTGATATTATTAAGTGAAAAATCAACCATTTGGTTAAAATTTTTTTTTTTTTTTTGTTAGAAAAATCATTTCTTTGGTTGAAAATGTAACAGTTTTTTTTAATTCAATTTTCTTTTGCTTGAAAATTCATCTTTTTTTTATAGAAAATTATCCATCTTGTACGAATATTGATTTATTTTGGTTAAAAACTAATTTCTATGGTTGAAAATTTGTATTTTTCTTTCTACAAGAAATTAATGTTTTAAACTGAAAACTCAAGTATGTACTAGAATTTTCAGTTTAAAAATGTATATTTCTTTTTTTTTTTAGTTGAAAATTCATCTTTTAGGTTGAAAATTATTGAATTGAAAATTCAATGTTTCGATTTTTGGTTGAAAATTTATCTTTTTTGTTGTGAAATAAACCATTTTGTAGAAACATTTGTCTTTTTTCTTTAAAAGTCAATCTTTTTGGTTAAATGTTCGCCTTTTTGGTTGAAAAATTATTTGTTTGTCTGAAAATTTAACATTTTCTTTGTTGCAAATTCATTTTCCTTTGGCTTCAAAATTTATATTTTTTAGTTAGTAATTGAACTATTTGTTAAAATTTAACTGTTTTGATAAAAATTATATTTTCGGGGGCGTAATAATTAATTCTTAAACCTAAAAACTTAACTATATGTTAAGATTTTGAGTTAAAAAGCGTTTTTTTCATCGAAAAATTATTATTCTTTTTTCAAAATTGATCTTTTTGATTGTTTGTTTATTTATTTTCATTTTGAAACTTATTGTATTTTGTTAAAAACTCTTATTTTTTGGTAGAATATTTTTCTTTTTGTTTAAAAGTGGTTGAAAATTTACCGGTTCCTTTTTTTTGCTTCAAAATTATTTTTTAACTGAAAATAGAAAAATTTTATTTTTGGTTAAAAATGTATCGTTTTTAGTTAAAAATTCAACTATGTGGCAGAAAATTAATTTATTTTTTTGCAAATTTGTCTTTTTTCATAGAATATTATCCGTTTTCTTTTAAAATATTTGAAAATTTTTTGATTTTGTTTTTAAAAAACTTGTTGCCAGCGACTTTTTTTCAAAACTATTATTTTAACTAAATATTAAACTATTACATTTTTTGGAAAAAATATATCTTTTCTACAAAAAAAAAATTTTAATTTGAAATAAAATAACCGCTGAATTCAACAAAACAATACGAATAATTCAAATTTCCATAATTTGCAGACTAAAGATTAATAGTTTAAATAAACATTTTTCATTGTTAATACCTTTAAAATATTGAGTTAGAAGACTGGACATTTTGCTTCAAAATAAAAATTTGTCATTTGAAAAATTTTTCGAACATTTTTGAAAAATCTTTCAGAATTAAAAATTTTCATTAAAATCTTCCAGAAACCTTTTTCAAAATCTGTAGAAATCTTTTTAAAAATGTTTTCAAATACTATTTTTTTAAAAAGAATTTTTAAATAAAAAAGACGATAATAAAAAGGTTAATAATTCATAGACTAAAGAATAATAGTTTAAATAAACATTTTTCATTGTTAATAACTTCAAAATATTGAGTTAGAAGACTGTACATTTTGCTTAGAAAATAAAGTTTAGTTTAACATTTGAAAATGTTGAAAATTTTGTAATTGGTTTCGTAAATGATTCGATTTTTTCCTAGAATTTTTGAAAAATCTTTCAGAATTGAAAATTTTTCTTAAAATATTCTAGATCTTTTTCAAAATATTTAGAAATCTTTTGAAATTTTTGGAAATCTTCTTTAAAGACTATTGTTTTAAAAGAATTTTCAAATCAAAAAGATGATAGTAAAATGGTCAATAATTTATAGATTAAAGAATAATAATTTAAATAAACATTGTTCATTTTTAACTCTTTTAAATATTATATAAATAAAGTATATAAAGTTTTATTTTGCGTTGGAAAATTTTTCAAAATTTCTAACTGCCTGCCAAAACGATTAGAATTTTTGCTAAATTTGTTTTTAAATGTTTCAGAATAAAAAAATTTTCAAAAAATCTTCCAGATCTATTTCAAAATGTTTAAAAACGTTTTAAAATTTTGGGAAATTGTCTTCAAAGACTGTTTTTTTAAAGAATTTCTTAAATAAAAGAAATGGTAATGAAAAGTATAATAATTTATAAAATCAAGAATAAGATTTTAAATAAACATTGTTCATTGTTAATACTTTTAAAATATTAAGTTAGAAGACTGAAAATTTTGTTTAAAAAATCAAGTTTAATTTTATATTCAAAAATTTTACAGAAATTTTGAATTGCCTTCGAAAATGATTAGAATTTTCCATACAAATTTTAAAAGGACATTTAAAATATAAAATTATCCTTAAAATCTTCCGGATCTTTTTCAAAATATGTAGAAATCTTTTTGAATTTTCTTCAGACTATATTTTTAAAAGAATTTTTAAATCGAAAAGATGATAATAAAAATTTTCATAATTTAAAAACTAAAGAATACTCTTTTAAATAAACATTGTTTAATGTTAATACTTTTAAAATATTGAGTTACACGACGAAAATTTTGCTCAAAAAATAAAGTGTAATCTTACATTCGAAGATTTTACCAAAATTTCTAACTGTTTTCGAAAATGATTTGAATTTTTCCTAAAACTTTTTAAATATCTTTCAGAATTGAAAATTTTCCTTAAAATCTTCCAGATCTTTTTGAAAAATTGTAGAAATCTTTTGAAATTTTTGAAAATTGTCTTCTAAGACCATTTTTTAAAAAGCATTTTCAAATCAAAAAGATGATAATAAAAAGTTTAATAATTTGTAGATTGAAGAATAATAGTTTTAAAAAACCTTGTTTATTGTTAATACTATTAAAATATTGAGTTAGAAGACTGGAAATTTTACTTACAAAATGAAGTTTAATTTTACATTCGAAAATTTTACCAAAATTTCTAACTGCCTTCCAAAAAGCTTCGAATTTCTCCTAAATTTGTTTAAAAATCTTTCAGAATTAAAAATATTCCCACAAATCTTCCAGATCTTTTTCTAAATATTTAGAATTCTATTGAAATTTTTGAAAATTTTCTTCAAAGACAATTTTTTAAAAAGAATTTTGAAATCCAAAGGATGTGATAAAAAGTTTAATAACTTGTAGACTAAAGAATAATAGTTTAAATAAAACTTGTTCCTTGCTAATACTTTTCAAATATTGAGTCAGAAGAGTGGAAATTTTAATTACAAAATAAAGTTTAATCTTACATTCGAAAATTTTACAAAAATTTCTAATTTCCCTCGAAAAAGATTAGAATTTTTCCTAAGATTTTTAAAAAGCCATTCAAAATTAAAAATTATCCTTAAAATCTTCCAGATCTTTTACAAAATTTCTAGAAATCTTTGGAAATTTTCTTCAAAGACTATTTTTAAAAAAGAATTTTCAAATTCAAAAGATAATAATAAAAATATTCTTATTTATGGAGAAAGAATAATATTTTAAATAAACATTGTTCATCGTCAATACTTAATTTTTCTTAAAATCTTCCAGAACTTTTCAAAAATGTTTTGAAATCTTTTAAAATTAAAAAAAATTTATTCAAAGCGAAGTTCATTTTTAATACTTTAAAATTATTGAGGTAGAAAATTGGAAATTTGTTTTAGAAAATAACGTTAATTTTCTATTGGAAATTTTTTTTTAATTTTCCAAATGACATTAGTTATAAATAAATTTCCAGCTATTCGAGGGAATGAAAGCCTATCGAGGAGTGGATGGAAAAATTAGAATTTTCAGGCCCGAAATGAATATGGACAGGATGAATACTTCAGCGATGAGGTCGGGTCTTCCAACTTTTAATGGCATTGAATTAATCAAATGTATTAACAGATTGATTGGCATAGATCAGGAATGGGTCCCTCACTCAGAAGCTTCTAGTCTCTACATAAGACCAACTTTAATAGGCATCGATGTAAGTTTTTGTTATAAATTATTAATTATAAATTATATAGTTTTATTTCTTAATTCAAAAATAGAAATTTTCAATAAAAAAAGGTGATTTTAAACCCAAAAGTTGAATATTTAACCAAATAAATTAATTTTCTACCACGAAGTTTAATTTTTCACAAAAAAAGACAATTATTATTTAACAAAATAGTTGAATCCCCAATAAAAACACATTGTTTTTCAAGCAAAAAGATGTATTTTCAACCAAGCAGATTAATTAAAAAAAAATAATAATTTTCAACAAAATAATTAAATTTTCCAATAAATATATACATTTTTAACTAAAATAATGACTCTTGAACCAAAAAAATACATTTTTAGTACAGCAGTTGAATTTTCAAACAAACAAATAATGTTCTTGAAAAAAAAATTTATCAGTTGATATTTTAACCGAAAAAGATTTTTATTTCACGACAAAAACAGTTTAATTCATAAAAAAGACGCAAAAACAGATTAATTTTCAAATAAATTTAAATTTTGTTAACAATTTTTTTTTAAATATTTTCCAATCTGAAATTTTTTGAATTTATTTTATGTCTGGAAAATTAAAGGAACTATCTCGTAATCTAGTTTTTTTTTTATTTCGAAAATTTAAAAAAATGTTTTCAATATTTATTTTAAATAATTTTTGCTGGATTCTTAAAATCTTCGAGATTTTTTTTTAATTTCAAGAAAACTTTTAAACTATTCTTCAAAAACATTTTCTGTCATAAAAAAATCATTTACAAATTTTTCAGGAATCTCAACAAAATTTATTAGCATAAAAACTTTCAAATTTTGTTAAAAATATTCGAAAATTATTGTTAAAAGTCTAAAAAAATCGATATTTTGCTCAAAATTTGTTCAAATCTTTTCAAATTTCAAATTCCTTTTTAATCTTTTCAAAATTCAAATTTTAAATATTTTTGAATTTTTTATTTCTAAAAATGGAAAGAACTTCCTCGAAATCAAGATTCTTTTTCTTCCAAATTTCGAAAAAAATTTTAACTGTTTTAAATATTCTCTTCAAATGATCTTTTCTGGATACAAAATCTTAATAAAATTTCCCTGAATTATTAAGAATTTTTTGTTATTTTGAAAGACTTAATAATCTTTACAAAGCTTCAAAATTTTATTTCGAAATCTTTAAAAATCTATAGATTATATTTCACGATCTTTGAAATATTTTCAAAATTTAAATTATGTTTGAAATTTCTCAAAATTTCTTATTGCCTTTGAAAACGATTCGAATTTGGCATACAATTTTTAAAAAATCTTTCAGAAATAAAAATTTTCCTTCAAATCTTTCAGATCTTTTTCAAAAATTATAGAAATCTTTTCAAATTTTTTGAAAATTTCTTTAAAAACTATTTTTTTATTAAAAAACCATTTACCAACGAAAAAATATAATTGTGGATATTTCAACCATATATATTTTAATTTTAACTCAAAAACAGTTTAATTCATTAAAAAGACAAATTTCAAGATAATATTTTAATCCAAATTCAAAATAAATTAGTTATCAACAAAATGTACATTTTGTTAAATTTCTTAAAATATGTTTAAATTTTTCATTATTTTTTAATTTATTTTTTGTATAAAAAATTAAAAGAACTTCTCGAAATCCAGATTTCTGGACAATTTTGGAAATCTTTTGAAATTTTCAAAATTTCTAACTTTGAAAATAATTCGAATTTTTCATCAAATTTTTGAAAAATCTTCCAGAATTAAAAATTTTTCTTGAAATCTTCCAGATCTTTTCAGAAATTTTTAGAAATCTTTTAAATTTTTTCAAATTTTCTTGAACAACTATTTTTGTAATAAAAAATCATCTACAAATTTTCCAGAAATCTCAAAAAAATTTGTTATCATGAAATCTTTCAAATTTATTAAAAATATTCTAAAATTATTATTAAACATCTTGAAAAATCTAAATTTGCTTAACATTTTTTAAATCTTTTTAAATTTTAAATTGTTTTTGAATCTTCTGAAAATTCACATTTTAAATTGTTTTTAAAATTTTTTTATGTCTGAAAAGTTAAAAGAAATTCCTCGGAATCAAGATTCTTTTTTTTTCAAATTCCGAAAAATGTTTTAAAATCTTTCAAATATTCTCTACAGATGATTTTTTCTGCATGCAAAACGCATAAAAAATTTTCCCTGAAATATTAAGAATCTTTGTTATCTCGAAAGTCTTAAAAATATTTAGAAAGTTTCAAAATTTAATGTCGAAATCTTCAAAAATCTAGATTATATTTTAGGTTCTTTGAAATATTTTCAAATTTTAAATTAAATTCGAAAATTTTTCAAAATTTCAAACTGCTTTAAAAATGATTATTTATATATAATTATGTATTCTAAAATTATTATTAAACATCTGGAAAAATCTATATTTTGCTTAAAATTTGTTTAAATCTTTTCAATTTTTAAATTGTTTTTTAATTTTTTTATGTTTTAAAAGTTAAAAGAACTTCCTCCAAATCAAGATTCTTTTTTTTTTCTCAAATTTCGAAAAATGTTTTAAAATGTTTTGAATATTCTCTACAGATGATTTTTTCTGCATACAAAACGCATAAAAAAATTTCGCTGAAATTTTAAGAATTTCTAACTGCTTTAATTATTTGAATTTTTCATAACATTTAGTTGAAAAATCTTCCAGATATTTTTCAAAATTTTTAGAAATCTTTTTATTTAATTTAATTTAACTTTTTCAAATTTTCTTGAGCAACTATTTTTTAACATAAAAAATCATTTACAAATTTTCCAGGAATCTCAAAAAAATTTTATTATCGTAATAGTTTTCAAGTTTATTTAAAATATTCTAAAATTAGTATTAAACATCTTGAAAAATCTATATTGTGCTTAAAATTTTTTTGTGTCTTTTCAAATTTTAAATTCTTTTTTAATCTTCTCAAAATTCAAATTTTTAAATATTTTTGAATGTTTTTATGTCTAAAAAATTGAAAGAATTTCGTCGAAATCAAGATTTTTTTTCAAATTTCGATAAATGTTTAAAAATGTTTAAAAAATTCTCTTCAAATGATTTTTTCTGCATACAAAATCATCAAAAATTTTCCCTGTAATACTAAGAATTTTTTGTTATCGCGCAAGACTTAAAAATCCTTTGAAAGTTTCCAAATTTCATGTCGAAATCTTCAAAAATCTAGATTATGTTTTAGGATCTTTAAAATATTTTCAAATTTTTTATAACGTTGGAAAATTTTTCAAAATTTCTAAGTACCTTTGAAAACGATTCGAATTTTTTATACCATTTTTGAAAAATCTTTCAGAAATAAAAATTTTCCTTCTAATCTTCTAGATCTTTTTCAAAAATTCTAGAAATCTTCTAAATTTTTTGCAAATTTCTTCAAACATTATTTTTTTGTTAATAAAAAATCTTTTATTAGTTTTATAGGAATGTAAAGAATCTTTATTATCTTGAAACCTTTCGAATTTATTTAAAATATTCTAAAATTGATATTTCAACCAAAAAGATTTTACTTTCAAGTCAAAAACAGTTCATATTTAAATTGTTTTTGAACATCTTTTATAACTGAAAAATTAAAAGAACTATTTTGAAATTCAGAATTTTGTTAAAAATTTCGAAAATTTCATAATTAAAATGCTTACTTGAAATATTGTACATCTTTTTTAACATTCTTAGAAATCTTTTAAATTTTTGAAAATTTTCTTCAAAAAATATTTTTTTTAAATAAAAAATGTTTTACATACTTTCCAAGAATCTCAACAAAAAAACTAAGCTATCAAAATTCTTAAAAAGCTTTGGAAACAAGATTTGAATTTTCAATAAAAATGATCAGTTTTCATCTAAAGAAAATTAATTTTTAACGGAAGAGCTTAATTTTTAACCAAGTAATAAAATTTTCATTACAAAAAAGATAAATTCTGAAAGAAAAATGTAGTGATTGATATTTTAACCAAAAAAGATTTTAATTTGAAATAAAAAAGTCAAATTTAACAAAACAAAAAAAAAAGAAATAATTTTCAACCAAGAAGATACATTTTTAACTAAGAAGATTAATTTAAAAAATGTAGTGATTAAATTTTTTTATAAACTGAGCACTTTTTAAATTACATGTTAAATTATTTTCATTTAAAATAGTTTAAAAGTCCTTAAAATGCTTCCAAATCTTGCAAAATCTATATATTGTTTTAGATTTTTTCAAATTTTAAATTATTTCTAATATTTTTTCAGAACTTCTAAACATTTTTTTTATTTAAATTTTTCCTAAAATATTTCCTAGAAAATTTGTTTAAATACTGCGAAATAAAAAAAATTTCCCTAAAAGATTCCAGATACATTTTTGACAATTTTGAAAATTGCTTTAAATATTCTCTTACAATTTATTTAAAAAAATAAAAAATAATTTTTAATTTTCCTATGAAACTTAAAAAAATTGTTTTTGTTCTTTTGAAGCTTTTTACAATTCTTAAAAAATAATAATTATATCATTTTTATTATATATTATATTATATAATAATTTCAAAATTTACATTAATTCATATTTTTTTAAAGAAATAATGGATGTTAAATATTTATTTATACCACAAAATTCAACAATTTTACTCACAAAATTAAAAGTTTATAAATAGAACAATTAAAACTGTAACGTTCAAAGTTTTTTTTAGTTTGGAATTTATTTTTTCTAATTACTGATTTTAAATAAACAGTCAAATGTGTCTTAATATTAAGCAATTTATCGTTTGGTTATTAAAAAAAATTATTTAAAAAATTTATTCTCAACCGAAAAATATAAATTAAAAAAAAAAGTTATTTATCAAACAAATAGTTGAATTTTTAACCCAAAAAGGAAAATTTTCAACTAAAGAGTTACATTTTCAACCCAAAAATATAAATTTTCAAGAAAAAAGTTAATTTTCAAACAAGTAGTCGAATTTTTTAAAGAAAATAGTTGAGTTTTAAACCTAAAAAGACGAATTTTTCAAAAAATAGTTGAATTTTCAAACCAAAAAGACGAATCTCTAAGCAAACAGTTGAATTTTCAATACAAAAAGTTGAATTTTCAAGAAAAAAGTTAATTTTTAGCTAAGATAACTGAATTTTCTAAGAAAATGGTAATTTTTAACTCATAAAATTAAATTTACAACTCAAAAAATACGAATTTTCACGAAAATTCTTAGATTTTCATACAAAAATATGAATTATTGTAGACAAAAATTAATTTTCAACCGAATTTATACCAAAGATTTTAAGTTTCAAATCAATTTAATTGTTAATTTTCTACCAAAAAGATGAATTTTAAACTAAATAGTTGATTTCCTAATAAAATTATTGAATTTGCAACCCAAAAAGTTGAGTTTCCAAGAAAAAGTTCATTTTAAAAAAAAAAGATGAATTTTCTATTCAAATAGTTAAATTTTCTAAGAAAAGTCTTAAATTTTCAAACCAAAAAGACGAATTTTTAGAACAAAATATTGTTTTTTCTAGCAAAAACACAAATTTTCAACCAAATCGTTGAATTTTTAACCCAAAAAGGGTAATTTCCAAGCAAAATTCATTGTTAACTTAAATAATTCAAGTTCTTAAGAAAAAGTTAATTTTTAACTTGAATAATTAAATTTTCTATCAAAATAGTTAAATTTTCAACCCAAAAAGATCAAATTTTTAACAAAGCTGTTACATTTTTTAACTCGAAAAAATTAATTTTCAACCAACTACTTGAATTTTCTACGAAAAAGAAGAATTTTCAAGAAAAAAAAAGAATTTTATACTAACAGGCATGAATTTACAGCGAAACAGTTGAATTTTTAAACCCAAAAGACGAATTTTCACGAAAGAAGGTAATTTTGAATAAAAAAAAGTTATTTCTTAACCGAGTACTTGAATTTTATCGTAAAAAAATGAATTTTTAAGGAAAAAATCAAATTTTAAACAAATAGTTGATTTTTTTACGGAAAAGCTGAATTTCCAACCCAAAGCGACGAATTTTCAACTCAAAAATAGGAATTTTTAGCGAAAAATTTAATTTTTAATTAAATAGTTGAATTTTCTATAAAAATATTAAAATTTTTAACCCACGAAGACAAATTTTCACGGAAAAAAGTTAATTTTATACCCGAAAATAAGAATTTTGTAGAAAAAAAGTTAGTTTTTAATTGTATAGTTTAATTTTTTACGAAAATATTTGAAGCTTTAACTTGAAACGACGAATTTTCAACAAAAGAGTTGAACTTTTAACCCGCAAATATGAATTTTTAAGAGAAAATTTAATTTTTAATCTAAAATTTGAATTTTCAACCCAGAATGATGAATTTTTAACACAAAAGTTGAATTTTTAATACGCAAATAAATGAATTTACTAAAAAAATTAATTGATTTTCAACGATAGAGTTAAATTTTTTAAAAAGAAGAAGAATTTTCTATAAAAATAGGAAAATTTTCAACCAAATATATGAAATTTCAACTAAAAAGTTGCATTTTAACCAAAAAGGAATAAATGTCTACCGAAAGAAATGAAGTTTTGAATCAAAAAGACGAATTTTCAACAAAGGAATTAAATTTTCAACCCAAAAAGACGAATTTTTAAACAAGAAGATTAATTTTCTACCTAAATAGTTTAATTTTCAATCCGAAAACACGAATTTTCGAGAAAAAGTTAATTCTTAATCAAATAGTTGTATTTTTAACCCAAAAAGATGAATTTTCTATCAAATACGAGAAAGTTTTAGGCCATTAAAAAATTTTTTACTTAAAAAGGACGAGTGGTAAAAAAAGCAATTTAATTTTCAACCCGAAAATTGAAATTTTGAAGAAAAAAGTGAATTTTATAAGAAAATAGTTAGACTTTCAAACCAAAAAGACGAAGTTTTAAACCAGAAGATTAATTGTTTAACAAAAGAAGAATTTTCAACCAAAAAGTTGATTTTTCGACGAAACAGTTGAATTTTCGACTCGTTAATATATGAATTTTCGTGGAAGAAGTTCATTTTCAACAAAATAGTACAAATTTCTAAAAAGAGGAATAATTGTCTATAAAAATATATAAATTTTCAACAAAATATATAAAATTTTAACTTAAAAGTTGCATTTTAACTAAAAGGGAATAAATTTCTACCGAAAGAAATGAATTTTTTAATAAAAAAAAGTTAATCTTAGAAAAAATAATTTACTATTTAATAAAAAAAAACGAATTTTCAACCAGAAAATATTTTATTTCTTTTTTCAGGCCCAAAATATTATATTTAAACAGTAGAACTTGCAACAAAAAAGTATGACTTTTAAACTAAATTGTTGAATTTTCATGCATTTTCATCCAAGAAACATATAATTTCTGCTAAAGCAGGTGAATTTTAAAATCAAAAAGATAAACTTTCAAAAAAAAAGTTGATTCTTTACGATTTCCCTTCCCCTTTCCATTTTTCTCTCCCCTTTCCCAAACCTTTTTACCGTTTTCCTTTCACCTTTTCACTTTCCCCTTTTCACTGTTTGCCCATTTACCGTTTCCTCTATCTCTTTCTACAATTTCCTCTTTCCCCTTTTTTCATTTTTGCGTTCCCTTTATCCTATTCTCGCCTTTTCCCTTTTATTTGTCCCATTTCCGCCTTTTCCTTTCTTATTTCCCTTTTCACCCTTTCAGGTTTCTCATTTTTATATTTCCTATTCCCCATTCCCTTCTACTGTTTCGCTTTCCCCTTCCCCTTTTATCCCTTTCCTTTTCATCCATTCCTCGTTCCCTTCAACTTTTTTCCCATTTCTTCCTTCCCCTTTTCTTTTCCCCTTTCAATTTTCATCCATTTTCATTTTTCCTTTTCCCCATCCCCTTCACCGTTTTCCCTTTCCCTTTTCACCTTTTCGCCTTTTCACTTTATCCATTTCCCCATTCCCCTTTTCTTTTCCCCTTTCAATTTTCATCCTTTTTAATTTTCCCCTTTCCTTTTCCTCATTCCTCTTTACCGTTTTCCCTTTTCTCCTTTTCGCCTGTTCTCTTTCTCCATTTCCCCATTCCCTTTAAACTTCTTCCTTTTCATATTCTTCCCTTTCCTCTTTTATTTTTCTCTTATCTCACAACAAAAGAAGCAAACTTGCCGCCCGAGCGAAGCGAGAGCGGAATTCATATGAAGCAAAATAGACTTCCCTACGCCCTTGATAACAATATACTTTTTGTCCTTTCCCCTTTCTCGTTTTCTACTTCCCTTTTCACCCTTTCCCATTTCACCTTTAGGATTTCCCTTACCCTTTCCATTTTCCTTTCCCAGCCCTTTTTACCGATTTCCTTTCGCCTTTTCACTTTACCTTTTTCACTGTTCGCTCATTTACCTTTTCCTTTATCCCTTTATAGAATTTCCCCTTTCCCCTTTCTTCATTTTTGCGTTCCCTTCATGCTATTCTCGCCTTTCCTTTTTATTTTTCCCATTTCCGCCTTTTCCTTCCTCCTTTCCCTTTCACCCTTTCCGGTTTTTTCATTTTTGTATTTCATTTTCCTTTTCTCCATTCCCTTTTACTGTTTCGCTTTCCCCTTCCCCTTTTATTTCTTTCCTTTTCATCCTTTCCTCGTTCCGGTCAACCTTTTTCCCATTTCTTCCTTTCATCCTTTTTATTTTCCCCTTTCCGTTTCCCCATTCCGCTTTACCGTTTTCCCTTTCCCTTTTTACCTTTTCGCCTTTTCTCATTCACCATTTCCCCATTCCCTTAACCTTCTTCCTTTTCATATTCTTCCCTACGCCCTTGATGAACAATATACTTTTTGTCCCTTCCCCTTTATCTGTTTTCACTTCCCTTCTTCTCATTCCCTTTTCACCCTTTTCACGTTTTCAGAAGAATAATTTTCTATAAAAACAGGTAGATTTTTAACAAAATATATGAATTTTCAACCTAAAAATATGAATTACAAAAAAAGTTAATCTTAAACAGATTAATTTAATTTCTAATCAACAAGAAGAATTTTCAGACTATAAAAAAGACGAATTTCCGAAAAAATATATGAATTTTAAACCAAATATTTGGGAAAAGGGATGCCCATCCTTGTTTTTTAATTTTTAATTTAAATTTGATCTTTTCGAATTCATCGAATCTCTATCCATTGTTTGTTTCGCCTTTTTTCATTTAATCAGTTAAAAATTGCATTATGTCACCAGCATCATTGACATCACAATGTTGTGCGAGCATAATCACAACGTTTCCCAATCCCGATAAGTGATAAGAAATAATGGCGTGATGTTTCTTTTGCATTGATGATTCATGATACTTTTATCTTACCTAAATTCAAGTCAACTCTATCATTCCGAAGTTTTCACTTCTCACCAAGTGAGATTAACTTTTTTTATTAGGAATCTCGAAAATTTCCGTTTCTCGATAATTCAAAACAAAATTTAAGATTGTTATCTTCAAGGCCGAATATTTATGCAAACTAGAACTCATTATTACATTCTCATCAGAGAAGATTTGT
>NC_046661.1:138064442-138081712 GCF_010883055.1 Belonocnema kinseyi
CCTACTCCAGTTTTTGTTAAATGTCCACATTTTGAGAACCTCTGAATCCGAAAAACAGGTTTTTACGAATGTGTCTGTCTGTTTGTCCATCCGTGCATGGCTTTTTTGTTAGCACGATAACTTTCGAAAGAATTGACAGATTAGATTTGCCTTTGGTATACTCTTTTAGTGTCCTAAAATAAATATCAAGTTCGTTAGCTAACCATTTTGGATAAAAATTCAAAAAGTTAGCTTTTTTTGAAAATTTTTGAGACCACTTTTTTTTAGGATTAAAAAAATTGCCGTACGGATATTCATAGTATTCAAACAGACGTACAATTTATCCTAATATCTTCTTTTTATAAAATCAAAATTTACTAGAATTATAGCATTTACAAAATTACAAAAAAAAAACGAAAATCAGCATTTTAAGCCAAATAAAGCACGATATGAAAAAAAAGTCAAGAGAAGAAAAAATGTTGCTTTTTGAATACCCTACAGGAATATCATAACAAATTTTTTAATTTCCTTGTAAATTGAAACTTCAAATTTTGTAGGCATAAAAGAATAAGATACTTCCTCGAAATCAAGATTTTTTGTTTTCAAATTTCGAAAAATTTTTTAAGATGTTTAAAACATTCTCTTCAACTGATTTTTTTGCATATAAAATCATAAAAAAAATTTCCCTGAAGTATTCAGAATTTTTTGTTATCTCGAAAGACTTAAAAATTCTTAGAAAGCTTCAAAAGTTTATTTCGAAATCTTAAAGATTTCTGAAAAATTTTTAAAGGAGTTTTTATTTTAAAAAAATAGTTTTTGAAGAAATTTTCAAAACATTTTAGAATATTACTAAAATGTTTGAAAAATTTTTCAAGTCTTTCGAGATATAAAAAATTCTTGATATGTCAGGGAAATTTTTTTTATTTTGTATGCAAAAAAATCAGTTGGAGAGAATGTTTTAAACATTTTAAAACATTTTTCGAAATTTTAAATTACGTTCGAAAATTCTTCAAAAGATCTGACTGCATTTGAAAGTGATTCGAATTTTTCATGCAATTTTTGAAAAATCTTTCAGAAATAAAAATTTTTCTTAAAATCTTTCAGATCTTTTTAAAAAATTTTAGAAATCTTCTAAATTTTTTTTCAAATTTCTTCAAAAACTGTATTTTTTTAAATAAAAAATCCTTTACCAGTTTTTCAGAATTCTAAAGATTTTAATTGTTAAATATTTTTAAATATTTTCAAACTTTTAATTGTTTTTAAATTTATTTTAGGTCTGAAAAATTAAAAGAATTACTCGAAATCCAGATTTTTTGACAATTTTGGAAATCTTTGAAAATGTTTAAAATATTCTTTTCAAATGATTTTTTCTGAGTACAAAATCATAAAAAACTTTCCTTGAAATATTAAGAATTTTTTATCATCCTGAAAGACTTAAAAAATGCTAGAAAGCTTCAATATTTTATTTCAAAGTCTTCAAAAATCTACATTATGTTTTAATTTTTTTTAATATTTTCAAATTTGAAATAACGTTCGAAATTTTTTTTCAAATTTTCAACTTTGAAGACAATTTGATTTTTTTATAACATTTTTGAAAACTCTTTCAGAAATAAAAATGTTTCTTAAAATCTGCTAGATCTTCTTCAAAATTTTTAGAAATCTTTTAAATTTTTTTCAAATTTTCTTAAACAGCTATTTTTTTTAAATAAAAAATCATCTACAAATTTGTCAGGAATCTCAAAAAAATGTATTATCATGAAACGTTTTAAATTTATTAAAAATATTCTAAATTTATTGTTAAATATATTGAAAAATCTTTATTTGACTTATAATTTGTTTAAATCCTTCCAAATCTTAAATTATTTTTCAATCTTCCCAAAATTCAAATTTTAAATTGTTTTTTAATTTGTTTGGTGTCTGCAAAAGTTAAAAGAACTGCCTCGAAATCAATTTTTTTTCAAATTTCGAAAATTTTAAAAAAATGTTGTAAATATTCGGTTCAAATGATTTTTTCTGGATCTAACTTAATCATTAAAAAAAATCCCTGTGATATTAAGAATTTTTTGTTATTTTGAAAGACTTTAAAATCTTTAGAAAGCTTCAAAATTTTATTTCGAAATCTTTAAAAATCTATAGATTATATTTTAGGTTCTTTGAAATATCTGTAAATTTTAAATTACATTCAAAATTTTTTTCAAAATTTCTAACTGCTTTGAAAATTATTCTAATTTTTCCTAACATTTAGTTGAAAAATCTTTCAGGATTAAATTTTTGTTCTTAAAATCCTCCATATTTTTTTCAAAATTTCCAGAAATCTTTTGAAAGTTTCTTCAAAAACTATTTTTTTTTAAATCATTTTCAAAATTTCCAAGAAATCTCAAAAAATGTATTGTCTTGAAATCTTTCAAATTTATTTAAAATATTCTAAAATTATTGTTAAATATCCTGAAAAATCCATATTTTCCTTAAAACTTGTTTAAATCTTTTCAAAATTCAAATTGTTTTTTAATCTTCTCAAATTCAAATTTTTAAATATTTTTGAATTTGCCGTGTCTAAAAATGGAAAGAACTTCCTCGAAATCAAAATTCTTTTTTCAAATTTCGAAAAATTAAAAAAAAATTTTTAATATTCTCTTCAAATGATTTTTTTTAATACAAAATCATAACAAAATATCCCTGAAATATTAAGAATTTTTTGTAATTTTGAAAGACTTAAAAATCTTTAGAAAGCTTCAAATTTTTATTTCGAAATCCTTAAAAATCTATAGATTATATTTCAGGATCTTTGAAATACTTTCAAAATTTAAATTATGTTTGAAAATTTTTCAAAATTTTTAATGGCCTCTGAAAACGATTCGAATTTCGTATAAAATTTTTGAAAAATTTTTCAGAAATAAAAATTTTCCTTCAAATCTTCCAAATCTTTTTCAAAAATTCTAGAAATCTTCTAAAATTTTTTGAAAATTTCTTCAGAAATAATTTTTTTTAAATAGAAATTTTTTTATAAATTGTACAGGAATCTAAAGAAACTTCATTATCTTGAAGCCTTTCAGATTTATTAAAAATGTTCTAAAAATGTTGTTAAACATTTAAAAAAATCTACAATTTGTTTAAAATTTGTTTAAATTTTTTCAAGTTTTAAATTACTTTAAAAAAACCCTTAACGAGAAAAATATAATTGCTGATATTTCAACTAAAAAAGATTTTTATTTTAAGTCAAAAACCCTTTACTTCATAAAAAGAAGAGTTTTAAAAAAATTGTTGAATTCAAAAGCAAAACAAATTAATTTTCAACTAAGCTTACATTTTGTTAAGAATATTATTTGATATTATCGAATTTTAAATTGTTTTTGAATTTCTTTTATACATGAAAAATTAGAAAAACTGTTTTGAAATCGAGATTTTTTGTTGAGAGTTTCGGAAAAGTTTTAAAATATTTTAAACATTTTCTTCAAATGATTTTTTCTGAAAACAAAATCATAACAATTTTTTTGTGAAATATAAAGCATATCTCGAAAACCCTTAAAAAACTTCAAAATTTTATGCCAAAATATAAAAATCTATTTTATGTTTTAAGTATTTATGAATATTTTCAAATTTTAAATTACCTTAGAAATTTTTTCATAATTTCGTGTATGTCTTTTAAAATGATTCGAATCTTCTAAAATTGTTGAAAAATCTTTCAGAAATAAAATGTTTACTCAAAATCTTTTACATCTTTTTCAAATTTTTTAGAAATCTTTCGAAATTTTTGGAAATTTTTTTCAAAAAATATTTTTTATTTATTTATTAAAATACTCTAAAATTGTTGTTAAACATCTTGAAAAATCTATATTTCGCTTAAAATTTGCCTAGATCTTTTCAAGTTTTAAATTGTTTTTCAATTATATAAAATTTATTTTTTTATTTGTAAATTATATTTAAAAAAAAATTGTTTCAAATTTATTTAAAATTCTTTAAAAACTTTTATTTTATATTCTCTTGAAACTTATAAAAATTCTTAAAAAGCTTTTTTTTCGATGTCTTTCAAAATATAGGTACATTTTTTTTGAAATTTCAAAGGATCTTTTCACGATTTTAGTTATTTTAAACCAATTTTCAACAAAATTGTTCATTTTTCAACCAAAGATTTCAAAGAAAATTATGGAGTCTTATTTTTGAATTAGGTTTTCAATTTTTTTCATAAATTTGTTGAACAAATTTTTTTCTACAATTTTTCATAAATATACGTTTTTTCAAGTTATATTGCAAGAGATTTATCCAAATTATATTATTTCTAATGTAAGGCCTTCCAAATTGTACATTTTTAGATTAAATTTTGAAAATTGGACAATTTTATTATAAAAGATTTAAAATTGAATTTTATTTTAAATATAAGGATATCGAATTTCAATGATTTAAGACTCTAAGAAAATTTCGAAAATAGGGCAAGTTCAAAATATCAAAAATGAAATATTTTCAGATCAAAAATTTGAAAATTCGCAACAACTTTCTTCTGCAGATTATCCTTTCAGTTATAAATTTTATTATTTAGTTGAAAATTTAATAATTTTCTTGAAAAAACATCCATTTTGGGTGCAAATTGTTTACAATTGTTATTTTTGTGTTAGGAAGTGAAATTTCATCTTTCTTAAATAAAAGTGTAACTTTCCGCTTTAAAATTCAACTCTTTTTTTTAATATAATATTTGGGTGTTGAAAAAAACTGAAATATTTTCTAGATGAAGATTCAACTATTTTTGAAAATTTGTTTTTGTTTTAGTTTAATTAAAAACCCATCTGTTTCAAGAAAAAATTTCATCTTTTGAATAAAAATGCAACTCTTTGTTAGGGAATTAAACTATTTAGTAAAAAATTCATCCTTTTTGATTGAAAGAATTCGTCTTTTTCGATTGAAAAAGCGATTTTTTTGTGGAAAACTATTTTCTTTTTGTTCAAAATTTTGATTTTTGATCTTGCAAAGTCAACTAGAATCTTTTTTGGATATTTAACCAATAAGTTAAATTTTCATTTAAAAAAATGAAATTTCTTTGATCATTTAAAAAAAAAACACTTTTTTTGTTCAAGATTAATATTTTAAATGCAAAACTCATCTCTTTGTTTAAAAGTTCAATTATTTGGTTTTTTGATGGAAATTCAACTACTTGGGAAAAGGTAAACTACATTGTGAAAAATTTATTTTTTTGATTGAAGGCTTATGTCTGGTTGAAAATTTAACTGTTTAGTGGAAAATACTTTTTTCGCAATTAATTTTTTAACAGGAAATGTAACTTTTCCGTTTTTTTAAGATTCATATTTTTTAGTCGAAAATTCGCCTTTTTTTTTTTAAATTTTAGTTTGAAATGTTATTTTTGTTGGGTAAAAATGCATCAGTTTCGTGGAAAATTAATTTTTTGCTGAAGTCATATTTTTTGTTTGAAAATTAAATTTTTGTCGAGAAAATTCGTCTTTTGGCTTTAAGGTTAAACAATTTAGATAAACTTTTTTTCTTGAGTAAAAAATCTTTATTTTTTGAAAATTCATTTTTTTGTTTTAAAATTCCTCTTTTTTGTACAAATTTCATCTTTTTTAATTGAAATATAAACTATGAGCGATGCAAAAAAGTTGAAATACAAGTTTTTTCAAATATTATTATTCGTAATTAAAAGCGTTCCAAATTGCACATTTTTGGATTGAATTTTTAAAATTGGACAATTTTATTAAAAAATATTTGAGATTGTATAATTTCTAATTTAAAGCTTATAATATGAGACAATTTTATTTTAAATATAAGAATCGCGAATTTCAATGATTTAAGATTACAAGAAATTTTCGAAGATAGGACAAGTTCAAAACGTTGAAATGGAAATATTTTCCAAATAAAGTTTTGAAAATTCGATCATTTAAAATTCAAAGGAATTAAAACTGTATCATTTGTAAGTAAAAGCGTTCCAAATTGAAAAATTTCAGATTAAAATTGTTTCTTAATGGCCAATTTATGAGAAAGGACTAGAAACTCTAAGGCAGATTTTTATTTATGAAAGATTTTTCAAAAATCGTATGAAAAATTCGAATTCCATTCAAATGCCGTTAGAAATTTTGAAACATTTTTGAACGTAATTTAAAATTTGAAGTTGTTTTAAAGATCCTTAAATATAATCTATAGAGTTTTAAAGATTTCGAAATGAAATTTTGAAGCTTTCGAAGGATTTTTAAGTCTTTCGAGAAAAAAACAAATTCTTAATATTTCAGGGAAATTTCGTTATGATTTTGTATCAAGAAAAAATCATTTGAAGAGAATATTTAAAAGATTTAAACAAAATTTTCGAAATTTGAAAAAAAGAATATTGATTTCGAGGCAGTTATTTTAACTTTTCAGGCATCAAACAAATTAAAAAACAATTTAAAATTGGAATTTTGGGAAGATTAAAAAAGAATTTAAGGTTTGGAAGGATTTAAACTAATTTTTTTTTTTTGAATTCTGAAAGATTCTTCAAAAATTTTATGAAAAATTCGAATTGTCTTTAAAGTTGGAAATTAAAGAAAAAATTTTGAACGTTATTTCAAATTTGAAAATATTAAAAAAATTAAAACATAATCTAGATTTTCAAAGACTCCGACATAAAATATTGAAGCTTTCTAGGATTTTTAAAGTCTTTCAAGATAATAAAAAATTATTAATATTTCAAGGAAAGTTTTTTATGATTTTGTACTTAGAAAAAATCATTTGAAGCGAATATTTGAAACATTTCAAAAGATTTCCTTCACACATGCGCACTTAACCGCCGGGTTAACATGAAACTTTACGCCCGCTACATAAAAAACTTTACACCCGCTATACAGTATAATGCACTGCTTTCCGCAAGTAGTACGCCCGGCAGAAGTGGTAATATCACATGATGTAAATATTGAAGTGTTTTTTTCGTTGAACCCTTTCATCACAAAATATTTACGAAAGATAAAAGGAAAAAATAGTAAGGGGAAAAGGGGGGAAGGAGAAAAGAAAAAAGTAATGGGAAAAATGGGAAAAAGAGCAAAAGGTTGAACGGAACGGGGAAATTTTGGAAAGGCAGAGGTTAAAATGGGAAGGGGAAAGGGAAATAGGGAAACGGAAAAGGGAAGAAAAAAATGAGAAAGCGGAAAAGGGTAAAAAGGGAAAGGAAAGGGGGACAATGGGAAAAGAGAAAAATAGAAGGGGAAATGGAAGAATATGAAAAGGAACAAGGTTAAAGGGAACGGCAAAATAGAGAAAGAGGAAAGGCAAAAGGGTGAAAAGGGAAAAAGGGAACAGTAAAAGGGGAAAGGAAAAGGAAAAAAAATGAGATACTGCAAAGGATGAAAAGGGAAAGGAGAAAGGAAGAGGCGAAAATGGAAAAAATAAAAGGGGAAAGGTGAAAATAGGATAAAGGGAACGCAAAAATGGGGAAAGGGGAAATTGTAGAAAGGCATAAAGGAAACAGTAAATGGCGAAAGGGTGAAAAGGCGAAAGGAAAACGGTAAAAGTGGTTGGGAAATGGGAAAGGGAAATGAAAGGGGAATGAGAAAGGGTGACAGGGGAAGAGAAATCGTAAAGGGAAAATGGGAAAGGGCGAAAAGGTAATGAGAAGAAGGGAAGGGGAAACCGAGAAAGGGGAAGGAACAAAAAATATAGTGTGTATCAAGGGCGTAAGGCTGTTTTGCCTCGTGTGATATGCGCGCTCGCTTCGCTCGGGCGGCAAATGCACGCTCGTCAAAATAGCCTTCCTCACGCCCTCGATACACAATGTTCTATTTTGTTTACTTCATCAGTTTGAGAAGAAATATCATCTTTCTTGAATAAAAATTAAACTTTTCGGTTTCAGAATCAACTCTTTTTTTGAAAGTTTGTCTTTTTGATTTTAAAATTCACCTGCTTTAGCAGAAATTATATGTTTTTTGGATGAAAATGCATGAAAATTCAACAATTTTGTTAAAAAGTCAAAATTTCTGGTTGCAAATTTTACTGTTTAAATATAATATTTTGGGGTTGAAAAAAACAGAAACATTTTCTGGATAATAATTCAACTATTTTTAAAATTTTGTTTTTATTGAATTAAAAATCTTTTTTAGATAAAAATGCAACGGTTGGGCTAGAAATTAAACTATTATACTATTTTCTTGAAAATTTAACTATTTCGTAGAAAATTTACATTTTTTTTTAAATTTATATTTTGGTAAGGTTTCGACTGTTTTGTTCAAAAGTGATCCTTTTTGGTTAAAAAATTCGTCTTTTCAAATTGAAAATTCCATTTTTTTTTGGCAGAAACTTATTTTTTTGTTAAAAAATTCAAGTTTTTATCTTGCAAAGTCAACTGGAATCTTTTTTGGATGAAAACTCAACTTTTTTGTAATTAAAAATTCTACTGCTTTAAGAGAATTTTCATATTTTATTGGTAAAAATGAAACTATTTGGTAGAGAATTTAACAATTTTATTAAAAAGTCATCTTCTTTGATTGAAAATTCATCTTTTTGGATTGAAAGTTCAATCTTTTTATATTTTAAGTTTAAAATTCATTTTTTAACAGAAAATGTAATTTTTACATTTTTTTAAATTGATATTTTTTAGTTAAAAAGTCGCCTTTTGTGGTACAAAAAATAATTTTTTAGTTTTAAATTTCATTTTTATTAGGTAAAAATGCATTAGTTTCTTGGAAAATTAATTTTTTGCTCAAAAGTTATATTTTTGTTTGAAAATTCAATTTTTTTAAAAGAAAATTTGTCTTTTGGCTTGAAGGTTCAATAATTTAGATAAACTTTTATTTATTTTTTTAATGAAAAATGTTTATTTGTTGGACATTCATATTTTTGGTTTTAAAATTCTTTTTTTCTGTTGTATAAATTACATTCTTTTTTTATTAAAACATAAACCATGACAGTTTTTTTTGCGAATTTGTCTTTTCTTTTTTTTTTTGCTTTAAATAAATTAATAAATTTGAAAATTTTAAATCAGTATATGAAATCCTGTTTCCTTCCGTTTATGAAATATTCTATCTTAAAAGAATTATGAAAGATTTTAGGGAAAATTGTTTAGATTTCATTTTAAAGGATAATTTTAAGTTTTTCACGATTTAAAAGTGTGGGATAAAAGAATATAGAAGACTTTGAGACAATTTTTTTAATTTTTCAGGATATACAAATATTTTAGGTAAACTGCATTGTGTCAAAGTGCAATGAAAAAAAGTTCTTAAGATTCATTCAAAATTTTTAAATGATTGTTTTGTAAGGAATTTGAAGAGAATATTGAAAAAAAATATTACAAAAATTTTGAATTGGAAGTGGATTATAAGTTTTAGAAGGTCTGGCAAGATTAAAAAAGAAATAATTGTCCTTATATTGGTGTGAAAATTTAGAATTTTTTTAATTTTTAAAAATGAACTTTAAGAAATTATTTAAAAAGTTTTCTAAACATATTAGACGAGTTGCTCAAATTTCGAAAATAAGTTAACAAGATTTTAAAGCAAAATATTTCACTTTAGTAAGATTTAGGAATAAAAAAAATCGAGTAAATTCGAGAAATATTGAATAGAATTGAAGAGATTTGAAATGAATTTTAAACTTTAAAAGATGTTTAGAGGTGTAGATTTTTAAAGATTTGAAAATCACACTTTAGGAGCTTTAAAATAATTTCGAACGTTTTCAAGAGAATAATAAATTTTTCTTAAAAATTCTGCAGAAATTTAGAAAATTATAAGGTAATTTTTTTTATTTTGAATTGTTTTTGAAATTTTTTAGAAAAATTCGAGTCAGTTAAACATATTTACAGGATTTTATGACGTTTTAATTAGATTAAAAATATTTGAATAATTGGGAAACATTTTAGAAAATTTATCAAATATTTTTTTGATTCCTTCCCAACTTCTAAAAGTCCTAAAACTCTTCTAAAAAGACTTGATTTTTTCATAATATTTTGTAAAATCATATAAAAAAAATTTCTTAAAAATCTTTTTTTTTAATTTTCTAAAGCATCTTCTGAAAATTATATTTATAAAAATTTTTAAACAAACTGATAATACTTATTTTCTTATTCTCAATTCTCAGAAATTAATTTCAACATGGATTTATTATAACACTTCAAAAAATAATTTTCGATTAATTAACAAAATTAACAAAATAACGAAGGAATGAATAACAAAACCACAAATTAGCGATAAAATTTGCCGAAAATATAAATTGACCG
Organism: Belonocnema kinseyi; assembly: GCF_010883055.1. NCBI lineage: Eukaryota > Metazoa > Arthropoda > Insecta > Hymenoptera > Cynipidae > Belonocnema > Belonocnema kinseyi. The sequence continues at coordinate 138,074,596 of NC_046661.1, forward strand.
AATTATAAAATAAATGAATTGTTAATTTCACATAACTATTTTCGATTCCTTAAATTAAAATTCGCCGAAAATAATTAATAAATTATTAATTAATGATTGATTAAATTGTTTGGCTTATTTATAATTTAATAAATGACTCATCAATTAATAATCAATTCAGTATGTTCAGCAGTTCTAAATTTGGGTAATTGAAATATTTGTGGGAATTTAATAATTCGTTTATTTTATAAGTCGGTCTCGAAGTCAGTGAATTTTAGTTGCGGATATTTTTAAATTCGGGATTTAAATTTTTGCGGGAAGATGAGGGATTCTGATTGGTCCAGCGTTAGAAGTAAAAATAATTTTGATTAGCGTAGTTGGCGGGGGGATTAATATGGTCGCTAGTGTTTGTAGAAAACATAACCTATTTTAACGTGGTTTAAAATCAAAATAGTTTAAAATGTCCTAAAAATGCTTAGAAATCCAACAAGAACCGGAAGTTTAAAAGCTTAATGTGCCAAAATTCGATATGTGGATGGTCAACACATTTTTCGCGAGCTGTTGATTTTACATTTAGTTAGTCAATGGCACCACCGCGTACCATTCTTCTGATTGGTTTAGCGGTTCAGAGGATGTGACGTTTCAGGGTCCCCGCGTTGTTTGAATAGGGTTTTAAATACTTAAAAAAAAATTGTTTCTTATAAGTCAATTATTAATAAAAAAAAGGTTAATGCACTAATATATTTATAATTGTATGTAGTAATCAACAAACATGTTATCTAAAATTCATGCAACAACCCCATTTTATAATCTTTGATTAAATTTTTTGTATTAAAATTAAAAAGTCAGCAAAAGTTTTGTTGAGCCAAAGAATATTTTTTTTTTTGTATTGGAAACAAAAGCTAAAATTTCGTCAGCCCCAGTTTCGAAGATATCTCTGAATCACGAAAAAAGAATTGAGTGGAGTTTCGAAATGGCTTATCAGTCTTAAGAAAACTATTCTCGAATATTAGCACTTTGACAAATAATGATAAGGGAAGACTGAGTGGAAGTTTCATCAGTTCCCGGGGTCTTCGGTTCGGAATTAGAGGAATGTAGAAAATAATAAATCGCCACTAAGCAACAAGATTTCACACAATTTATAAAAATTCTTCGAGGATTTTTAAATGATAGACAAGCATCGAATATTCCAAGCCTGGGAATACGAACAAAGGCTAAATTGTTTGTTGGTAGCACTTTCGATTTGCATTAATTCGATATTGATAACTCGCTGATGAACCATTGCCTCGGGTGAAAAATGCGAATGATAATGTCTTGTTCTGCTTCTTTGTATTCGACAGCTATTCGGTATAAATAGTATTGTTCATACGGAATAATTACAGGCCTAGACAAATATCCAGCTGACAAAGGTTACTGTCACTCGCACGTGTACAATTCCATCAAACAAAGGCTTTTTCAATTATTTATGAAATCAATATCCAGTGTGGTTACTTAAATACTGAAAAAAATTCCCTGACAATTCTGCCTTTTTTTGGAGGTAGGGGAAACCTCCCTACAGTGCGTAATTATTAATTGAAGGCATTCCTAAAAGAAAAATAATACATTTTTAATTTTAATCTATGAATTAGTATAGTTTTTTTAAACTATTAATTAAATTTAATTAATCATTTTAAATAATAATTATCCACTTAAATGAGGTTTCCTCTAACTTAAGATTTTCAGATTTCGCGAATTTATTATAAATTATGATTTTTCAGTCCTTTAAATACAATAAATGTTTTTTTAATTTGGGAAAGTAACTTTATTAAAGGATGAGTAATCTTAATGGTACAAGTTTCTGGGGAAATAATTAATATTTTTAATTTAGAAAGCTTTGAAAATTATGCTACAAAATATTTTAAAACAGAGGAAATGAAGAGATTTTTCATGAAAATAGGAAAATATATTTTTTTAAATCATTTTAAACGTTTAGAAATCTTTTTCAATTTTCTCTTAAAATTGTATTTCGAAAGTTAGAAATCATTTTCAGTTTTCCCAGGAATCTTAGCAGAAGTTTTTTATAATCTTGAAACCAAAATGAACAAAAAAGTTAGCGCGCACTTGATAGTCTTCTGATATATTAAATTCAATTTAAAGCGCTTCAACCAAGTGTCTAAAAATCTTCCAGATTCTTTTTAAAATTTTTTGAAAATCCTTTAAAATGTTTTAACATACTTAAAAATATTTTCTTCAAAATTAATTAAAAAAAATACAAATGCGTTTAAAATTTTCCCGAAATGTCAAGAAAATTATTTAGTATCTTGAAACATTCTAAAATCTTTCAATAGCTTTAAAATTTGATTTTAGATCTTTCGCATTGTTTTGACATTTTTTAAATGTTTTAAAATCTTTACAAAAATTGTTTTCAAATAAAAAATCATTTTGAATTTTCCAAGGAATCTCAAGAAAATTTGTTTATTTTCTTTCAAGCTTTAAAAATTCTTAATAAGGTTGTAAATTGTTTGTTTGAAATCTTCAAACATCTAAATTTGTTAAATGTTTAAAAATCTTTTCAAGTTTAAAATGATTAAAAAGTTTTCGTAAAATTTATGAAATGCTGCAAAATTACAAAAAAAAAAGGTCTTAAAATCAGTCAGATTTTATTCGACATTTTTAGAAATTTTATGAAATGCTTATCTTTTTAATTTTTTTAATAAGTTCTGTAAATAAAAAATATTTTAAGATTGTTTTTAAAAATCTTCAAAAATGTACATTTTGTTTACATTTTTTTAAGTTTTAAAAGATTTCTCAATCTTCTAACAATTTTAAGCTAAGAAAAGATTAGATTTCTAACAAAAAAGTTACATTTTCAACGAAAAAAGATTTTGATCTCTAATAAAAAAATAATTGAATCCGTAAAAAAAACGAAATTTCAATAAAATAATTGAATCCCCAACCAAAACAGATTAATTTCTACTAAACTTACATCTTGTGTAAAATTTTGAAAATATTTTCAAATTTTAAATTGTTTTTGAATTTACATTATTTCTACAGCATTTTAAGAATTCTTTCGAAATCAAGATTTTGTCATCAAAAAGTTTTTTAAATGCTGCAAAATTATAAAAATTGTTTTAGAATCTGTCAGATTATTTTACGATACTTTTGGAAATCTTTGAAAATCTTTTAAAATGTTTTAAACTAAATGTTTTCTACAAAAAATTTGAATTTTTAACCCGAAAATATCAATTTGCAACAAAAAAGATCATTTTTATCAAAACAGTTGAATTTTAAACTGAAAATATGATTTTTCAACTAAAAATATCATTTTGAACCAAATAGTTGAATCCTCAAACCAAAACAACAATTTTTTAACTAAGAAAGATTTTTTATTCAAAAGAGAATAAAAATCCACCAAATTGTGTTATTTTTAACCAAAAAGATGACTTTTTTTATAAAGAGATGAATTTTTAATCCATAAGGACGAATTTTCTATACAAAAAGACTAATTAAAAAAAATTGAATTTTAAAACCCAAAATTGAAGTTGAACTTTAAGGATTTAGAGATGAATTTTCTACAGAATAGTTAAATTTTTAAATTGAAAATATATCATTTTGAACAAAATAGTTAAATCCTAAAAAAAAATTACAACTTAGAAAGGTTTTTCTGCTAAAAAAGGAAGAAACCAACTAAATTGTGATATTTTCAACCAAAAACCATTATTTTTGAACAAAATTTTTTTTTATGTTTTTTAACCCAAAAATAAGAGTTTTCAACGTAAAAGTTAATTTTCTACTAAGCAGTTGAATAGTCTACCTGAAAAAATTAATTTTCTATAAGACTGTTGAATTTTCTACCAAACTGTTAAAATTTCGAGCCATTTTTAATTAAAAACTAAAAATTAATTAATTTTTTAATTTATTTCTTATTCTAGAAAATTTGATTATTTTGTAAAAAATGAATGTTTTTTGGTTGAAAATATCACAATTTGGTTGATTTTTTTCTTTTTTGACAGAAAAATCTTTCTTAGTAGAAAATTGGTTGTTTTTGCTTTCAAATTCATCTTTTTTTAATTCAAAACGCTAATTTTTGGTAGAAAAATGGTATTTTTTTGGTTTAAAATGGAACTATTTAGTTAAAAATTAAATTTTTGGTTGAAAATTATATTTTCGGTTTAAAAATTAAACTATTTTTTTTATAAAATTCTTATTTTTGACTTGAAATTTCGACCGTTTGGTAGAAAATTCAACTGTTTGAATTGATTAAAAATTATCTTTTTGGGTTTAGGTTTCAGCTACATGTTTTGTTTAGTATTTAATTTTTTTGTTGTTGAAAAATCATATTTTTGGTTAAAAAATTTATCCGTTTCTACAATTTGTAGAAAAATTTCAAATTTAATTTTAAACCAAATATAGGTTGAAAATTAAATTTTGCTTTGAAAATTATATTTTCGGTTAAAAAATTAAACTATTTTGTATAAAATTAATTATTGTCCTAAACCTAAAAAAGAAAAATTTTCTAGAAAACAGTTCAAATTTTGAACTAAAAATATAATTTTTTAAAGAAAAAATAAATTTTCAACCAAATAATTGGATCCTAAACCAAAACAGATTAATTTTCAATATAAGATTTGCATTTTGTACGAAAAAAAAGAATTCTCCAACCAAAGAAAAAAATTTTCAACTCAGAAAAATTTTTTAGCCAAGAAAGAAAAAAAATCAAACAAATTTTTATATTTTCAACGAAAAATTGATAATTAATTTTTACTTTTCAATTAAAAATGGTACCAAAAAAGGTAATTTCTTTTTACTGAGAGATGAATTTTCTATCTAAAAAGACGATTGTTGAACATAACAGATTTTCTTATTGGGTTCTATTTTCTATTGGGTTCAGTATGCATTTGGGCAATAAAAAAAATGAGAAAAGCTGGAAAAAGGGGACTTTTTTTGAAAATAGTGAAAAAATTGAAATTTTTTGAGAAAGGGGAAAATAGGGGAATCAGGGAAATAGTGTGAAGTCTGCTTTAATAGAGATCAAAATCCTCGACTTTGCAATACCTATAGGTCAAAAGTATGTTGCAAATTGATGAGCATTCAATAATTTATTAATTACCAAGTAGTTGTAATGTCAATGTCAAGTGATTAATCCACGTGAAGGAATAGCTGATGTAAGAGAAATGCAAATTCCGTAATGTAAACTTAAAAAAGTGAATATTAAAACATAAAAATTTAAAAAAAGTTAAATTTAAAATTAAAAAATATATATAATAAAAATTCAACTTGAGAGCGTTTTTGTCGCTCTGCGAAATATTGTCTCATTGGATAATTAATAATAATTTACTGATTAAAAATTAATTAGATCAAAAGTCAAGTAGAGTGATTCCCAGAGAAAAAGTTTATCGTTGATTAGAAAATTATATACGATTAGATGTTAAAGATTTCAAGAGCTTAAAAATTCTGGGTTGATCAAATTTTTTAAAATAATAAACTGATATTATGTAAATAAAAATAAAAATTTAGGAAATTTAAATGAGATTGAAATCAAATTTAAAACCCTATTTAGCGTCCAATAATTAAGTTTAATTTGGAGAATTCCTGAAAATAAAACCAAGAATCCAACCACCAAATTTGGAAAACCACCATAAAAATGTTCATATTGCAGTTTGAAAAAAGATAAACGTTTTCCTAAAAAATAAATTTTCCTCTTTTTTTATTTTCGTCCAAAAACAGAATTTTTGAATTTTGTTCTTTGGGAAAGTTTTTTTTCCAAATTACAATTGGAGCATTTTATGGTGGTTGTCCAAATTTGGCCTTTGGATTCTTGCTTTTATTTTCAGGAATTCCGCACTGCAAATTAAAAATTAAAAATTAAATTAAAAAATAGAATATGGGTTTCAAACGATTTAAAACGATTTGAAATATTTAAGGGTATTTTAAAAGACTTCAATATTTTTAATATTTGCCCGAATTTGAGGAAATAAACTTTACCTTTCATGTAATTTTACGGGATTTTGTAATATATTTTATTCAATTTTAAATAATTAAAAAAAATCTTTTATTTAAATAAAAAATCAATTTTAAATTTCTCGGGAATCTTAGCAAATGCTTTTTGTTTTCTTGAAACTTTTCAAAATTCTTAAAAAGCTTGGAATATTTTTTCGAAATCTTCAAAAAGTTACATCTTTCAATCTTTTCGAAACTTCGGAATATTCTGAATACCTTTTAAAATGTTACCATTTTTTTTAAGTTACAAAATTTTGTTTAAAAGTCTAAAAATCTTCCAGATTATTTTCTTTTTTGGACTTTGAAAATCTTTTAAAATGTTTAAAAATTTGTTCAAGTTTAAAATTATTTCCGAAGTTTTCCTAAATTTTTTTTAACTTCTGCAAAATTAAAAAAATTTTCTTAAAATTGTCTTTTTTTTGGGACGTTTTTAGAAATTTTTTGAAATGCTTTAAATTTTTTACAATTTTCTTTGAAAAATAAGTTTTTAAAATAAAAAATTATTTACAATTTTTGCAGGAATATAAAAAGAACGTTATTATTTTTTAATATTTCAAATTGATCAGAAACATTCCAAAATTATTTTTGAAAATCTTCAAAAATGTACATTTTGTTTAAATATTTTTAAAGTTTCAAACATTTTTCAATCTTCTAAAAATTTTCCACAAAAAAAGATGAAATTTATTTTAAAAATTGAATTTTCAACTAAAAAAAGACCAAAAATGGAATATTTCAATGTTTAGTTAAAGATAATATTCATACCAATTACAATATTAGATACAATTCCAGATTTTGTAAATATTGGAAATGTCTCAAAATCTTTTGAAGATTCTCTTAAAATAAATTTTTCAGAATACAAAATCATTAGAAGATTTTCCATGGAATTTTAAGATTTTTTTTAGTATCTTGAAATTTTTTAAATCCTTAACAACCTTCAAAACTTTTGTTCGAAAATTTCAAAAATCTAAATTATGTTTTAAGTTTTTTTAATTTTAAAAAATTGTTAAGAGATTTTAAAAGCTTTCGAAGAATTTCTTAGGGTTGTAATGATTTAAGAAATTTAAAAATTATTTCCTGGGCTTTTAAAAGTTTTAGAATATTTTCAAAGATTCCAAAAGATTTTAGACGATTCTTGAGGATATCAATTATTTTTATAAGC
>NC_046661.1:138081812-138089942 GCF_010883055.1 Belonocnema kinseyi
ATTAAAATTTTGCCCGGAATTGTAAGGAAATTATTTATTATCTTGAAACTTTCAAAAATCATGCAATAGTTTTTAAATTGGCTTTTAAAATTTCCACATTTTTTTGACATTTTTAAAAATGTTTTAAAATCTAAAAAAAAGTGTTTAACTCTTTTTTTTAAGTAACAAATTATTTGAAATTTTCCCAGAAATCTTTAAACTCATTTCAAGTTTTTAATTGTTTTCAAAGTTTTCCAAATTTTTTTTTAATTCTGCATCATTACAAAAACTTTTATAAAATCTGCTAGATATTTTTCGATATTTTTTTTAATGCTTTAAAATCTTTTTTAATTTTCTTTAAAAAATAAGTTTTTAAAATAAAAAAATACTTAAAATTTTGCCAGGAATATAAAAAAAAACTTTATAATTTTGAAACCTTGTTATTAGAAACATTCTAAAATTTTTGTTGAAAATCTTCAAAAATGTACATTTTTTTAAATATATATTTCAATCTTCTCAAAAATTTTAACCAATAAAGGAATATTTCAATTTTCAGTTAAAAATAATTTGAAATAAAAAAAAACAATTGAATTGATAAAAAAGATGATTTTTATTTAAAATAGTTAAATCCCCGACCAAAACCAATTATTTTCAAAGAAACTTATATTTTATTTCAAATTTTCAAATTTTAAATTGTCCTTGAATTTATAGTATTTTTGCAAAATTAAAATAACTGTTTGAAATTCAGTGAAAGAAACTTCAAAATTTTGTACTGAAATCTTCAAAAATCTAAATTATGTTTCAAGTTTTAAAAATTATATAAAAAATTTTAAGGGATTTCAAAAGTTTTCAAAGAATTTCTAATTATTTTAATGATTTTAAGATATTAAGATCTTTAAAGTTTGGAATATTTTCAAAAATTTGGCAAGACTTCTGAGGATTTCAATTATTTTTATATTTTGAATAATTTAAAGAGATTCTCAATTTTTTAAAAATATTTTAGTATATTTTCAAAATTTCTAATCCCATGAATCAAAATAGTGGAATTTGTAATTAAAAGAGGTTAATTCTGAGCCAAAAATATAATAGTAGAATTTTAAAAAAAGAAGATTGATAGTGCAATGACATTATTTGAAAAAATGTAGAGCAAAAAAAGGATTTAATAAGCTTCTTGAATTTTCAGCTCGAAAAGTCGAAATTCCAAAAAAAAATCATTTTTAACCAAGAAATATTTTTCAATCAAAAAAGAAAAAAAATTAACTATATTCTTGAATTTTTAAGCCAAAAAAAAAACGAATTTTCCACGAAACAGTTGAAACCAAAGTATCAAATAAATTTTTAATAGAAAAATATGAATTTTCTACCAAAATGGTAATAGCCAGATCTTCCTTTGCAAACATTAATTTTGAACAATAAAAAACGAATTTGCAACAAATTTATTTTTAACCGAGTAATTAAATTTTCCATCGAATAGTAGAATTTTTATACATAGAGATAACTTCTGAAGAAAAAAATAATATTAGACTACTCTCTATTTTTTATTTTGATCATTGTTTTTTTTTTTATTATAATTTGTTCTATTAATCACATGCTTTTCAATAAAATATCAAACAGATAATGGTTAAGAAAAGAATTTTCTTTACATTGTTCAATATGTTTTTCATAAAATAATGGATTTGACGATTGAAGAGCTTTATCTATCAAATTTTTTAAAACTCCTATCTTGTTTTCAACAGAGTGATTAGAAAAAAAACTTAAGTTTTCTTCCTGAACATATCGTTTTTCTATGCCAATCAGTGATAATGTGTCCTTCATCAGTTTTAATTAAAGTCATATCTAGAAAATTTAATCACCCCTCTGTTTCAATTTCAACAATAAATTGTAATCTTGGTCTTATACTATTAAAAATCAACATTTAAATCAATTTTTTCAAAAACTTAATTTTATAAATAAGCCATAACTATTTTAGCTAAAATAGGAAATAAAATCGATCCTATGGAAGTTCAAAATTTTTTATAATTTTGTAATTTTTTTTCACACAAAATATATTGTACACAAACATACTGATTATAGTTTTCCTACACAAAACTTTGTCTACACAAAATGTTTCCTACACAGAATTTAATACTGTCATATTTTTCCTACACAAAATTTTGTCTACACTAAACTTTTTCCACACAAAACTTTTTCTACACAAAACTTTTTCTATACAAAAAGTTTCATGCACGGAATTTAATATTGTTTAATACTTTTATTTTTTTCCATTACAAAATATTTCCTACACATAATACGTATATTCTACATAGAATTAAATAGTAATATTTTAATCTCAAATAGCCTCTAAATGACATATTTAAAACAGTACATCAAATATTCTTTACAAAAAGTAGATCCTACACAAGATGAAATGATTATAGTTTTAATTGAAATCTTGTTGCTGCTATATAGCACTAGCATTAAGTGTAAAACTTTTCCTGCACAAAGTTTATTTTTGTGTAGAATGTTCAGAAACTACTTTGATAACAAAATTTTAATATTTAATTCTGTGTAAAATGTACATGTTCTGTGTAGAAAATATTTTGTGCAGGTAAAAATAAAAGTATTAAGCAATATTCAATTCTGTGTAGTAAATCTTCTGTGTAGAAAAAATCTAACGGTATTCAATTCTGTATAGGAAACATTTTGTCTAGAAAAAGTTTAGTGTAGGAAAAATATAACAGTATTAAATTCTGTGTAGGAAATATTTTGTGTCAAAAATATTTTGTGTAGGAAAAAAAATAAAAATATTTTCTACACAAAATTTTTCCTACACAAAATTGAATATTGTTAAATATTTTCATTTTTTTTACACAAAATATTTTCCACACAGAATTTAATACTGTTGCATTTTTCATACACAAAATTTTTTCTACGCAAAATTTTTCCTGCACAAAATTTTTTCTACATAGAAGATTTCCTACACATAATTTTATATTGTTTAATTCTATTATTTTTTCCTAGACAAAATCTTAAAAATAAATTTTCAAGCCTCTTACACAGTTATAATCGCAAAAGTTTTCGTGGCAAATAAAAACAAAATTCATATATACTAAAATTTTTCATTTAAAAATATACTTACAGTGATATTGAGTATTGGTGATACAAGCGCTATAAAATAAAAAACTGTAAACACCATTATCGCAATTAGATTTTCTAAAACCAAAAGTTTTGATATTTTTTCAAAATAGGCAAAATATGTAAAAACTGTAAAAATAGACTTAGTTAGGACTTTTTGTAACACACTATTAAAGAATGTTATATAGAATATATTTTCTCCTGGAAAAATATTATGCATTATATTTTTGTGTACAATGTTTAGAGACTATCTTGATAATAAAAAAATATTACTATTTAATTCTGTTTAGAATATACATATTTTGTGAAGAAAATATTTTATGTTGGAATAAAATAATAGTGTTAAACAATATAAAATTATGTGTAGGAAATCTTCTGCGTAGAAAAAAATGGTGTGTAGGAAAAATATAATAGTATTAAATCCTGTGTAGGAAATATTTTGTGTAAAAAATATTTTGTGTAGGAAAAAAATAAAAGTATCTAACAATATTAAATTCATTGCAGGAAAAATTTTGTGTAGAAAAAGTTTTCTGTAAGAAAAATGTGATCAATATACTTATTTACAATATATTTTGTGTAGAATAAAATTGTGTAGGAACAGTGTTTTCCCGTTTTAGATCTGCAGAATATATTTTCTGCAGGAAAAATATTGGACATTAAATTTTTGTGTACAATGTTCAGAGACTTCTTGATAACAAAATATTAATATTTAATTCTGTGTAAAATGTACACACTCTGTGTAGAAAACATTTTGTGCAGGTAAAAATAAAAGTATTAAACAATATTCATTTCCGTGTAGTAAATCTTCTGTGTTGAAGAAATATAACATTATTAAATTCTGTGTAGGAAAGATATAACAGTATTAAATTCAGTGTAAGAAATATTTTGTGTAATAAAAAATAAATCTATTAAACAATATTAAATTCTGTGTAAGAAATACTCTTTGTCGAAAAAATTTTGTCTAGAAAAAATATATGACAGTATTAAATTCCATGTAGGAAACATTTTGTGTAGAAAAAGTTGTGCGTAGGAAAAATATAACAGTATTAAATTAAGTGTAGGAAATATTTGGTATATGTAGAAAATATTTTGTGTAGGAACAAAAATAAAACTATTCAACAATATGGGAAAACGCTGTTCATAAACAATTTTATTCTACAAAAAATATATTGTACATAAGTGTACTGATCATATTTTTCTTACACAAAACTTTCTACACAAAATTTGTCCTATAAAGAATTTAATACTGTTATATTTTTCCTACGCAGAATATTTCTACGCAAAATATTTCCACGCAAAATATTTCTACACAAAATAAAATACACAAAAATCCTACATAGAATTTAATACTGTTATATTTTTCCTACGCAAAACTTTTTCTACCCAAATGTTTCCTACACAGAATTTAATACGGTTTAATATATTTATTTTTTTCCTACACAAAATATTTTCTACACAAAATTTTTCCTACAAAAAACTTTTTATACACAAAATGTTTCATACACAAAATTTAATACTGTCATATTTTTTCTACATAACATTTTTTATACACAGAAGATTTCCTAAAAAGAATTTAATATTTTTTAATACTTTTATTTTTTTCCTTCACAAAATATTTAATTTTATCTAAAGCAAAAATTCTAAATTAAATCTTTTACATATATTGTAAGTTCACATACATCACTGGCTTTTATGACATAACTGATATTGTCTTTATAGCAGCAAACAAATTTAAATCAAAACTATAATCATTTAATTTTATGTAGGATCTAATTTTTATAAAGAATATTTTATGTGCTGTTTTAAATATGTTATGTAGAATATATTTTGTACAGGAAAAATATTGGACTCAACATTTTTTTTTTTGCAATGTTTAGAGATTATCTTGATAATAAAATATTACTATATAATGATGTGCGCAGAATATACATCTTCTGTGTAGATAATTTTTTTTTTTAGGACAAAAATAAAAGTATTAAACAATATTAAATTCTTTGTAGGAAATCAAAGAAAATAAACAACGTCTTCTTCAGATTGATGGGAAAGTTTCAGTTGGTTTTTTTATTTTAAAAAATGTGTTTTAAGAGAAAGTTAAAAAAAATTTAATAGATTTCCTACTTCGAAAAAAGTGTAGAAGATTATAAAGCGTAATTTTTTAATTTTGCAAGATTAAAAAATTCTAAAAAAATCGTTCAAGGTCAGGAGAAATTTACAAGTTCTTAAAAGACTAACAAAAAATTTAAAATTTGAAAAGATCAAAATTTTTTAAATGTAGATCTTTTAATATTTGAACAAAAAGAAGATTTTCAAAAATTTTAAAACGTTTCAAGAGATTAACAAAAATTCTTAAGATTCCCGAAATAATTAAAAATGATTTTTCATTTTGCAAAATGAATTTGAAGAGCATTAAGAATTTTTTTTTTAATTTATAAAGGTTTTAAGAAAATAAACAATTTTTGAGAATTTTAAAAGTGTTTAAGGGAATAACCAAATTTTTTTTAAATTTGAAAATAATTTAGAATTTAGAAAGATTTTAAAAAATTGTAAACAAAATGTAATTTTTAACAAAATAGTTAAATTTCCAAGCAGACTGATAAATCTTTGATAAAAAAGCGAATTTCAACAAAAAGTGTAATAGTTAATATTTCTGCCAAAAAGTATTTTAAATTTCAATAAAAAACTGTTAAATGAAACAAAAATTTGCAATCAATAAAGAAAAGAATCCCATCCAAAATGTCGAGTTTTCAAATCATAAAGTCGAATTTAAAAAAAAGTTTAATCTACAATAACAAAATATGAATTCCCTACCCAATTAATTAAATTAAAAACTAAAAAAAAAAGAGATTTTCTACAAATAAAGTGAATTTTCAACGAAAAAAGAGAATCTTTTAACCAAACATAAAACAGTTTAATAGTTTTTAACCAAACAAAATGAATTTCAACCTGTGAAATTAATTTTTTAACCAAAATTGAATGAATTTTCAATCAAAAATTTTAATTTTAATTTAAATTTTTAAAGAAAAAAGTGAATTTTCGATCAAAAATACAAATTTTTAACAAAATAGTAGATGAATTTTCAAACAAAAGAAATAAATTTTTAACGAAAAATTTAATACTTTAATTTTTAGTTGAAGAAATAAGCTTTTCAGAAAATAAAATAATTTGTTGAAAAAAAAACTAGTTAAGTTTTTAGTAAAAAAAAATAATATTCAATGAAAAAACGAATTTTTAATCAAGGAAATGAATTTTCAACAAAAAAGGTTAATGTTCTACCAAAGAAGAATATTTTTTAAACAAAAAAAAATAATTTTTAACCAACTATTTCAATATTTTATAGAATTTTCAAACAAAAAGGATGATTGCTTACCAAAAAATGATAAATTTTCAACAAAATAGCAGAATTTTCATATGCAATAAATTTTTTACAAAAAATTGAATAGTTTCATTTTCAGTTAAAGAAGTAGGTTTTCAAACAAATAATTTTTCAACAAAACAGTTTAAAAAATGAATTTCTAATTAGTTAAATTATTAGTCGAAAAATGAATTTTTAATTACAAAACTAATTTAATCATTTAAAAATACATCAACTTTTATCAAATATTTTAATTTTATTTGAAATTTTTCAAGTAAAAAGTTAATTTTCTATCATTAAAGACAAATTTTAAACAAAATAGATGAATTTTCAATTAAAGAAATAAGTTTTTAAGGAAATAAAAAAGAAGAAAATCTTGTTAAATTTTTAGTCAAAAAAATTAATATTCAATAATAAAATAAATGTTAACAAAAAAATGGATTTCAACCGAAAAGATTAATGTTCTACCAAAGAAAAATATTTGAAAAATTAAAATATATGAATTTTTAACCAAATATTTCAATATTTTATAGAATTTTCAACCAAAAAGGATGATTTCATACCAAAAAGAAAAGAAAAATTTTCAACAGCTGAATTTTCAAATAAAATAAATTTTATACAAACAAAATTATGCACATATTTTTGTTTGTATAAAATTTATTTTATTTGAAACTTCAGCTGTTGAAAATTTTTCTTTTTTTTTGGTATGAAATCATCCTTTTTGGTTGAAAATTCTGTAAAATATTGAAATATTTGGTTAAAAATCATCTATTTTGTTAAAAATTTGTCTTGATTGATGGAAAATTAACTTTTTACTTGAAACATTTCAAATATAATTATAATATTTGATTGAAAATTCATGTATTTTTAAATTATTAAATTAGTTTTATAATTTAAAATTCATTTTTCGACGAATAATTTAACTAATTAGACATTTATTTTTTTAACTGTTTTGTTGAAAAATTATTTTTTTGAAAACCTATTTCTTAAACTGAAAATGAAACTATTCAATTTTTTGTATAAAATTTATTTTATATGAAAATTCAGCTAGTTTGTTGAAAATTTATCATTTTTGGTAAGCAATCATCCTTTTTGTTTGAAAATTTTATAAAATTTTGAAATTTTCAACAGCTGAATTTTCAAATAAAATAAATTTTACACAAACAAGATTATGCACATATTTTAGAAATGGAATCTTCCTCAGAATTACCTCTTTCGTATAGGCAACGAGGGTGTAATTTTTTCACCCATTTTATTGTACAAATGTTTTAAATATTATTAAAAATATCAAATGTTTTGTGAAATACGTAATTTTTAGAATCCCGAAAATATTGGGACGACTGAAAAATCCCAAAAAATAAAATTCCCGACACAGTACCGATTTTGAAAATTCCCAAATAATAAAATACACGAATAATAAAATTACCGACAAATAAAAATACCGAATTGGAAAATTGCCGAAAAATAAAATTCACGAATACTAAAATTGCCGAAAAATAAAAATACCAAATTGGAAAATTCTCGAATAATAAAATTCTCGATAGTTTATAATATTACCGAATTGAAAAGTTCCCGACAGGTTTTAATATTACCGAATTGGAAAATTCCCGAATTTTAACAATTAGAATTTTTTATAAATATATTTTATTGATTACAAATACAACAATAAGACATTAGTTTCAAAA
>NC_046661.1:138090042-138095646 GCF_010883055.1 Belonocnema kinseyi
TATATCTAGTCGGGAGTGGTGCTGACTGAAAACAGATGATTTGGAGCGATTCGCGCGCTATCTGTTGGTCATTCTAAGGACTTATTGAACTACCCTCGTATTGTCTCTTTCAGCCAACTTTGGGAGTTGCTGCCTCGGATTCAGCCCTTCTTTATGTCATTCTCTGCCCAGTGGGATCTTATTTTAACAATAAAGAAGCAGCACGAGGGGTGTCTTTATTGGCAGATCCTAGGTACACGAGAGCATGGCCAGGAGGCTGTGGAGATAGAAAAATGGGTAGTAATTATGCCCCGACAATTCACGTTCAGCGAGAAGCGACAGAAAAAGGATTACAACAAGTTTTGTGGCTTTATGGTGACGACAATCAAGTTACGGAGGCTGGGACCATGAATGTTTTTATGTTCTTTATCAACGAGGATGGAGGTGAGATTTTATTTGTTAAAAAAAAATTATTTATTTATTTATACTCAATTTATTTATTTATACTCAATTTTCAAGTCAACTAGCATCTTTAATCAATCAATTTTTGTTTTTTCGATTTCAAGGAAAACACATTTTTAATAACTATGATTTATTTTTATTGACGTGTGGCAATATCCGACACCATAATCTTAATTTTTTTTTTAATATTGAAAATACATCAAAAAATACATTTGTAAGGTATTTCCTGATTTAAAAAAATTATTATGTAATATATAATATATTATATAATTTTCTGTCAAAGTAGAATTTAATTGGACTATTTAAATTTGATTATAATTTTTTAGCTGTCCATTAACCACGTTTCCTGGATATATTTGTCACATAAACTATTTTATTTTTAAATAAAAATTATATTTTTTATTAAGGTAGTCGCATCTAACAGTATTTCAATTTATATTTGACATGAGAAAAATTAATTTTATCATTAACTGTCACAATATTATTTTTACAATAAATTAAATTAATTTAGGATTTTTCATCTAATATAGCTATTTGATCCATTTTTCGTTAAAAATTCAAGTATTTAATTAAAAGTGAAACTAGTTTTTTAAAAATTAAATAATTTAAATGTTTAAAACTGAAAATATAATTACACCATTTTTGGTTAAACATTTATCTTCTTCAGTTAAAAACTCAACTATTTGGTTGAAAATTTAATTTTTTTTTAAATTGTCTTTTGTGGTAGAAAACCAACCATTTTGATTAAAAATTCTATTAAATATTAAAATATTTGGTTAAAAATTCATTTTTTTTGTTAGTTAAAAAAATATTCTTCTTTAGTAGAACATTAATCTTTTTGGTTGAAAATTAGTTTTTTTAATTGAATATTAATTTTTTGTAGTTTAAAATTTAACTAATTATATTTTTTTAAAATTATTTTTGGGTTGCACATTCATTTTTGTTACAAAATATTTTTTTTATATTGTCAAAAATTCTTTTTCGTAGAAAATTCATTTTTTAACTATTTCGTTGAAAATTTATGTTCTTTAAAACCTTTCTTTTTCAACATAAAATTAAACTATTCAATTGTTTATATAAAATTTATTTGATTTTAAAATTCAGCTGTTGAAAATTTTTCTTTTTTTTGTATGAAATCATCCTTTTCGCTTAAAAATCCATTTGTTTGGTTAAAATTAATTTTTTCATTGAATATTAATTTTTTTGACTAAAAATTTAACAAGATTTTTTTCTTTTTGTTTCTTATTTTCTTAAAAACTTACTTCTTTAACTGATCATTAAACTATTCAATCTTTTGTTAAAAATTTATTTATTTTGTTTGGAAATTCATCTATTCTGTTAAAAATTAGTCTTTATTGATATAAAATTAACTTTTTTCTTTGAAAATTCTCAATTAAAATTAAAATATTGGATAAAAAATTCATGTATTTTATTAAAAATTATTCTGTTCGGCTTTCAAATAATTCTTTTTGGTCAAAAAATTAATTTCATTGGTTGAAAATTAGTTTATTTTTTTTTTAAATGAATTTTTGACTAAAAATGAATTTCGCCAATGATCTCTCTTTTTTTAATTGTAAATTCAATTGATTTGGTAGAGAATTCATATTTTGGTTTTGTAAATTCAACTTTTTTTTTTAATTTGTCTTTATGATTTGAAAACTCGACATTTTGGATGAGATTTTGTTTTCTTTATTGATTTTCTTTTAATTTTAATTAGTTTTAATTAGTTCTTTTAATTAGTTATATAATTAAAAATTAATTTTTCGACTACTAATTTAACTAATTTAAAAAACAATTTTTTTTCAAAAATTGTTTTGGTTAAAAACTCATTTTTTTGTTGTTAAAAAATATTCTTCTCTAAATTAAATTAATTTATTAAATTAAATAAATTTATTTTATTTAAAAATTCAACTATTTTGTTGAAAATTTATCTTTTTTTGTTAAGAAATCATCCTTTTTGGTTGAGAATTATATAAAATATTGAAATAGTTGGTTAAAAATTTTATTTTTTTATATTTTTCAAATATTCTTCTTTGGTATAACATTAATCTTTTTGGTTGAATATTCATTTCCTTGGTTAAAAAATATTTTTTTCATTGAATATTAATTTTTTTGACTAAAAACTTAACTTGGTTTTTTTTTTCAAAAAATTATTTCATTTTCTGAAAAGCTTATTTCTTCAACTAAAAATTAAAGTATTTAATTTTTCGTTAAAAATTTATTTCTTTTGTTTAAAAATTCATCTATTCTGTTAAAAATTGGCATTTCTGATTGAAAATTAACTTTTAGCTTTAATAAATTCAATTATTATTAAAATATTTGATTTAAAAATGTATGTATTTTATTAAGAATTATTCTATTTTCGTAATAAATTAATCTTTATTTGTTGAAAATCTCTTTTTTTTAAGTTTCTAATTTAATTAATTTGGAATGTTTAAAATACATTAATATAATTTTAAATATATTTGGTATTTTTTCAATTTTGTCATAAAATTCATTTTTAAGAATAAAATACTATTTTAAATTTTCCCAGAAATCTTAAGAAAATTCTTTATTCTCTTGAAGAATTTTTTTAGCCTTTCAAAACTTCTAAATATTTAAAAACTGAAAGTTGTTCTTAAAAATTGTTTGTTGATAAAAATTGTTTTAATTTACGTTAAAACTTACATTTTCTGTTACATTTTTTTAAATCTTTTTAAATTTCAAATTATTTTGAAAATATTCGTATTTTTTTTAATTTACTCGAAATTTTTTCCAACATTTTGTAATTTTGAAAAATTTTATCAAAATTAAGCTTTAAAATCTTCTAGATTCTTTCTGGAAATTTCAGGAAATCATTTGAAATCCTTTTTTAAGTTTCTTCTAAAATTAATTTTTCAAAATAAAAAATGATATCAAGTTGTTTTTTTCGAAACCTTCAAATCTCTACATTTTGTTGCAGATCTGGAAATTTTAGGAAATCATTTGAAATTTTTCGGAATCCTTTTCAATTTTCTTTTAAAATCAATTTTTTTTAAATCAAAAATGATTCGAAATTTCCCAGAAATCTTAAGAAAGATTTTTATTCTCCGAAAACATTTTAAAATTCTTAGAAAACTGCTTTTCTCTAAATCTGCAAGAATCTGCATTTTGTTCAAAATTTTTTTCATTTTCGCAAGATTTAAATTATATTCGAATCATTCCAATACTTTCAAAATTTATAAATATCTTTTGAAATAATTAAAATTTCTTCTACAATTGTTTTAAATCTATCAAAATTAAAATAATGGATCTAAAATTTTCCAGATTCTTTCAGATTTATTTTTTTTAAATTAGTTTTATAATTGAAAATTAATTTTTCGACTAAAAATTTAACTAATTTTCTTAATTAATTTTTTTTTTATTTTTCTGGTTAAAAATTCATTTTTTTGTTGTTAAAAAATATTCTTCTGTAGTAAAACACTAAACTTTTTGGTTTAAAATTAATTTTGTTCACTAAAAATTTAACTACATTTTTTTTGAAAATTCTTTTTAGAAGAGAATTCATTGTTGTATAAAATATATTTTATTTGATAATTCAGCTATTTTTTTGAAAATTTATTTCTCTTGAACGAAAAAGTTAATTTTTAACAAAGCAATTCAAAATTTAACCAATTAGTTGAATTTTTAACTAAAAGAGAAAATTTTAAATAAAAAAATTTTAATCCATAAAAAAATTCAAAATAAAAAAACATTTAATGGTCTTACATTTTTTTTGTTTTTTACCAGTAATTTTTTCATCAGTTGAATCTTAAAAAACATTTGGTTATTCCCTTAAAAACTTCAAAAAATTTTCAAAAATTGCTTATTTTCTTAAAACCTTTGAAAGTTAAAAAAAAATTCTTCTTCTTTATTCATAATGTGTCCCCTAAGGGTTTACATGACTTCCATTCCTTACAATCTTTCCGTTTACATCTATATATTTTTTACAATCTTATCCTTTCTATATATACAATTATTTACAACTATTTACATACAGTCTTATATCTAGTTCCTTATTTCCATTTCCATTTCGAGTCCCGTCTTCTATTTCTCTATCATTAAAGAACTCCCTCCTTTCTTCTTCCCATCTCGTTAATTCGATCGCCCTCCCTCTCCTCTCTTCTACCTCCATCAAACACTTTCTCGCCAACTCCGCTCCCTTTCCCTCCCTCAGCTTTGTCTCAAATTTCAATGCCCTCTTACCCGCTCTAATACTTAACTTATCCCTTTGCGCTTCTTCTCTCACCATATATCCTGGCGTCCTCCAGTCTGCCCCTAGTGTCCACCTTATATTCCTTTCTTGTAAACTCTCAATATCTTTCCTTTCTTTCCATCCTCATATCTCTGCTCCATAACCTAAAACCGGCCATACCAGCCATACCATATGTTTCATTACCCCTGCTGCTTTTTTTTATCCACTCTCTCACATGAGCTATATGATTTCCATTCGTCTGCAAGATATATCCCAAATATTTATACTCTTTGACTTCTTCTAACTTTATTCCTTTCCATCTCCCTGTCCATTCTTTCTTCCTTCCTCCTCCTTTTCTAAACCTCATTATCTTTGTCTTTTCTACATTTATATTCAGCTTTTTCCCATCTAAGTATTTCTCTAATCCTGTAATTAATCCCTCCATCACTTTTTCATCCTCTGCCATCAACACTATGTCGTCTGCGTATGCCAGTGTATATATCTTTTCCTCCCCAACCCTTTCTCCTCATTTCTTCTTCCAAGTCTGATATTAATAAATTAAATAAAAGTGGGCTCAGAGGACACCCTTGTCTCACACCTCTCACCAACCAGAAACTATCTCCTACTTGCTCTCCTACCTTTACCCTGCTTCTTGTCTCCCTAAAAATTTCTGATACTCTCTTTATTAATCCCTCTCTTATCCCCTTCTTTACCATAACTTTGTCTATTTCGCCTCGATCTAATGAGTCAAACGCCGCCTTTAAGTCCACGAACATTGCTATCATTGCCCCTTTTTCCCTTTTAATTTTCTTATTCACTAGATAGTTCAGAACATATATGTTGTCCGTTACCCCCATTCCTTTTCTAATTCCTGTCTGATTCTGTGACTCGATCTTTTTTTCTTCAACTTCTATCTTCAATCTCTCCGACAAAATAGTTACATATACTTTATACAGTGTTGGCATCAACGT
>NC_046661.1:138095746-138103192 GCF_010883055.1 Belonocnema kinseyi
ATCCTTTCTCTCTAATCCTGCTATATTCCAGTAACAAATCTTCCATTCTTCCCTACTTTCATTTCTCATCTTTTTTTCCTTCTTACTATTTCTTATTTTCCTCTCTTTAAACTTTTTAAAATTCTTAAAAATGTTCTTTTTCTTCAAATAATAAAAGATCTACTAACCTTGTATGATTTTTTTTTAAATTCTGTAAACTTGCAGAATTGGAAAATTACGTTTTATAATCTTCTACACTCTTTTCAAAATTGTAGGAATTCTATTAAAATTTTTTGAAATTTTTTCAACATCTAAAAACTCATTTTTCAAAATAAAAAAACAAACTAAAACTTTCCCATGAATCTGAAAAAGACGTTATTTATGTTCTGAAAATTATTAAACCTGTTTTTAAAAATTGTTTGTTGATAAAAACTGTTATAAATTACGTTAAAATTTTCATTTTGTTTCACATTTTTTTTTCATTTTTTTAAATTTTAAATTATTTTTGAAAATTTTATATATTTTTGTATATTTGTTAAACTTACTCGAATTTTGTTTTAACATTTTGTAATCTTGAAAAATTTTATAAAAATTGAGCTTTAAAATCTTTTACATTATTTCTGGAAATTTCAGGAAATAATTTGAAATCTTTTTTAATTGTCTTTAAAAACGAATTTTTCAAAATAAAAAATGATTCAAAGTTGCTTTTTCAAAAACTTAAAAACTCTCAATTTTGTTGCATGTCTGAAAATTTGAAGAAATAATTTGAAAGGTTTTGAAATATTTTTGAATTTTGTCTTAAGATCCATTTTTAAATATAAAAAATTATTGAAAATTTTCCAGAAATCTTAAAAAAAAATTTTATTCTCTTAAAAATTTTGAAAAGTCTTGAAAAGCTGCTTTTTCTAAATCTGCAATAATATACATTTTGTTTCAAATTTTTTTAATTTTCACAAGATTTAAATTAATTTCGAATCTGTCCAAAACCTCCAAAATGTCTAAATATCTTTTGAAATAATTCAAAGTTCTTCTAGAATTGCTTTAAACCCCTCAAAATTAACAAAATCGTCTTGAAAATTTTCAGATTTTTTCTCCAAATAATTTTGAAATCTTATAAACTTAAAATTAATCTTATAAATTTTTTTTAGAAATCTTATTTTCTCTACCGGTAATTTTTTGTTTAATTCAAATTTTCTTTTCAATCAAGTAATTTTTTAGAATTAAAGTTCCTCAATTTCAAATTATGATTGATTCATAATTTTTATTGGTAAAAATTACTAACAATGAGTAAAATATTTTCATTTCTATTTAAATTTGGCGATATATGTGTTATAATAGTTACAGAATTTAAAAAAAATGAATTTCTTTATTAATAAATTTCTGAGTCATTCTCTGAGCGAAATAATAAATTTTTTTCAGAAAAAGAGTTAGTGACACCGCCACTGAACGGGTTAATTTTACCCGGCATCACCAGAAACTCGATTCTGGCACTTGCCAGAGAATGGAATGATTTCAAAGTTACTGAAAGGAAAATAACAATGGCAGAAGTCTGTCGATTGCTCTCTGAAAAAAGGGTGAGTGAATTTTTTTTGTGATCAATAAATATTTGCCGATTGTTAATTAAAGAATTCGAAATTGAATAATTTAAAAGTGGAAAAAACTTTCGAATTTTAATAAATTTAAATTCGAAACGATTAAAATTTAAACAATTTGAGATTGAAAACTAAATTGAATATTTCTAAGTAAAAGCTTCTGAAATTCTTAGAAATCTAAATTCTTATTACATTCAAAAATTTTGATTTGGCATTGAAATTTAAACGACAATTTTTTTTTATCAACGAAATTTAAATTTTAAACATTTAAAATTTAATTATTATTCTAAAAAACGTTACAAATACAAAGTAGTGTTAAGTGGGAAATATTAAAAAAAAAAAAATTAAGGATATTTAAATCTAAAATTATTAAATTTGAAACTTTTTTTAATTTCTAAGCGATTAAATTTACTTAAAGCAATAAAAAAATTATAGGTTTCGAGTACAAAAAAGTTTTAATATTTTATTAATTTTCCATCTAAAAATACTTTTTATTTCTAATGTTTTTTTTAGAAAAATTCAATTTTAAAAGGTTAAATTTAAAAAAAAAAGAAAATAAAGGTGAAGTTATTTCTTGATTTTAGAAAAGTTTGTCTAAACAATTTTACGTTATATCGTAATTTTCTAAATTTAATCAAAATTAATATTTCTATAATTTGAGAAGCTTCCACTTCAAAACATTCAATTTAGTTTTTAATTTTAACTGCTTCCTAAAGAAATTGCCTAAATAAAAAAAATTTAGTTTGAAGGTTTTGAATTTTGAAATATTCTGTTTCAACTTTTTTTAATTTAAAATGATCTAGTTTTAAACGCTTTTATTCGGAACTTTTACAAATTCAATTCCTTTTCACTCAACTTGAAATATTGTCGTTTCTCTCCATTTTATCCGTCTAAAATATTTTGAATTAGAATTTTTAAAATATTTTTGTAAATTTAAAAGGATTTCAAAGCGTTTGAAATATTTTAGGACAAAATTAGGACTTCTTCTCTCTGTTAAAATTTAAAGAAGAAAATTCTAATCAACATTTTTTATATGAAACTTTTTATGGAAGGAATAAAAGATTCATTGGAATCTTTTCAAATATCCTAAAATATTAAAAATCTTCTTAAATCCCTGAAAATTTTGTAAAGCTCTTGAAAAGTGCCCTAAAATATTTTAAATATTTTAAAATCCCTTTAAATTTTTGAAAGCTCTTTAAAATTCCTTTGAATTTTTTAAAAAGGCCTTAAAATTTTTCAACTTATTTGAAATTTCGTTAAATTACTGAAATAAATTTATAATTTCTTGAAATATTACCAAAAAAAACTGCCTTAAAGTCTTTGAAATCTTTTGGAATTACTTTAAATTATTGAAATCTATTAACAATAATCTAATTTATTTGAAATTAAAATTCATTAAAAATTCAATCAATGAAATAAAAAATAGGGTGGCCGCTGGACCGAAAAATGACAGTGAATTTTTTTTTTTACCGGGAATTTTAGAAATTTGTAGAAGAAAAATCTGTCCACGTTCGATTTCAACAGTTTTTAAATAATTAGTTGAATTTTTATGTTTTTTAATTATGCTATTATTTAGCTTACAATTCGTAATTCAAAAAATTTTTTACTTTAAACATTTTGCATTAAATTGTTTATTTCGAAGCTTAAAGGTGAAAGTGTGACTGAAAGTTTATAAACTATTTTCAATTTAAAAATAACATAATAATATATTCTTAATTAAATGATTTTATTAAATTTAAAATATTTTTTCAGTCTAAAATATTCAATTTTTAACCCATTCAATTTGAAATTTTTAATGAAAAAAAAGATTAATTATTGAATATTTAGCAATATTTGAATTTTTATTTAAGACAAGTAAATTGAAACAAAATATTTAAAAGTAAAGAATCTCTAACTGCATTTTTTGACATAGAAAGCCTGGAATCGTTAAAATTTCGAAGAACCTTTAAACTTTGAACGTTACAATTTTAATTGTTGTATTTGAAAAATGCTCAATTTGTAAGTGAAAATTTAAATTTTTATGTATAATTTACAAATAAACATTTGTAGAAAAAATTTGAGTAATTTTAAAAGATAATTAGGAGTTTTAAAAATATTGAAAATTATCGTGCAAATTTTAGAAAGTTTTCTTGAAATCTTCTAGAAGCTTTTTTGAAAATTTGGTTTAAATTTTTGAAAAACTTTTTAAATATTCTCTTAAAATAATTTTTCAAAATGAAAACTGATTTTTCATTTTCCTATGAATCTTAAGAAAATGTTTTTAATTTTTTTGAGTTTCAAATTTCGCCTAAAAATAAAAAATGTTCAATTGTTATTTATACATCCAAATTGTAAAGAAATTTTATAAAATTTGCAAGGATTTTCTGAAAATTGTAGAAAAAATTCCATTAATTTTGACAAATGTTCAGAAGTTCTAAAAAAATTTCAAAAATAATTTTAAATTTAAAATAAATTTAAAACAACTTCTAGATTTCTGAAGATTTTGAAATAAAATTTTTAAGCTTTCCTAGGATGTTTAAACTATTTTTTAAAAAAATAATTGAACTTCTAATTTAAGAAGTTTTGAGTTAACATTTTTTCAATTTTTGGTGTTTTGGCTTAAAATTCCTTAAAATTATATAATTTTTTAAAATTCTTTGATTCCTTGGGATCGTCTATTATTGAAATCAATTAAAAATTGTTTGGAATCTCTTGAAGTATCCTAAAATATTTCAATTCCTTTCCAATCCCATTTAATTGTTTTAATAAATAAAAAATTCCTTTGAATCATCAGTCATTTAAATAACTCAGAAATTTCTTGGAATCTTCAATTATTTGAATCATTCAAAAATTCTTTTGAATCTTTTATCATTTAAATAAATTAAAAATTAATTTTTACCTTAAATTTTTTGCATCAATTAAAAATTCTTCGGAATTTTAGTTATTATTGGAGATAGGTTCGATACAAAAGCAATCTACAGATTTAATTTATTTATAAAAAAATCTGATTTATAGTTCATACTGTCAACTGGTCATTTTTTCTTCTCTATCATAAAGTCATTTAATAAAGCAGACTGTTTAACTGTTATTTTAATTTTATCTATATTCCGATAAGATCCACCTAGACTCAACAGTCATTTAAATCAATAAAACTTTTTTTGGAATCTTATATTATTTTAATCAAAACGAAATTCCATGGAATCTTTAACTGTTTAAAACAATTTTTAATTTCTTCGAATTTTTTAAAGTATCCTAAAATGTGTCCATTCCTTTTTTTTTTAACATTAAACAAGTCCTTGGAATCTTTAATTATTTAAATCAATCAAAAATTACTTGGAATGTTTCATTATTTGAATCAATAAAAAATATCGGGAAATGTTTGATTATTTAAAGCAGTTAAAAATCCCATGTAATTATTAATTCTTCAAACCAAGAAAAAATTAATTTGAATCTTTATATATTTAAATCAATAAAAAGTCTTTGTAATTATGCATATAAGTTGAAAATTCTTTGGAATCTTTCATTATTGAAATCAATTAAATTTGCATGAAATATTTAAAGTATCCTAAATAATTTTCATTCATTTTTAATTCTATTAAATTATTGAAATTAATTAAAAATTATTTGAATTTTTGAAAGATTTAAATCAATTAAAAAATTCCTTGGAACCTTTCGTTTTATAAATCATCAAGCAATTACTTTGCATCTTTGGTTATTCCAATTAATCGAAAATTCATTGAAATCTTTCATTATTTAAATCAATAAAAAATGTCTTGGAAACTTTTATTATTTAAAACAGTTAAAAATACCTTGGAATTATTAATTGTTTAAACCAAGTAAAAATTATTGAAAGCTTTAATTATTGAAATTGGTTAAAAAAACCCTTGGAATCTTATATTATTGAAATCAATTAAAAATTGCTGGGAATTTCTAAAAGTATTCTAAAATATTTCCATTACTTTTTAATCCGATTAAACTATTTTTAATAAATAAAAAATCCATTGGAATCTTTAATTATTGTAACCAATAACAAATCCCACTGGAATCTTCTGTTATTCTAATCAATCAAAAAACCCTTGGAATCTTTGATTATTTAAATCCATAAAAAATTCCTTGGAATGTCTTAAAGTATCCTAAATAATTTCCATTCATTTTAAATTATATCAAATTATTGAAATATTTTTTAAATTATTTAGAATCTCTAATTATTTTAATAAATTTAAGACTTTATTGGAATCTTTAATTATTGGAATCAATCAAAAACTACTTAGAATCTTTGATTATTTAAATCCATAAAAAATTCCTTGGAATCTTTTAAAGTATCCTAAATAATTTCCATTTATTTTCAAGTCTATTAAATTATTAAAATCAATTACAAATTATTTAGAATCTTTAGTTATTTTAATAAATTTAAGATTTTATTGGAATCTTTAATTATTGAAATCAATCAAAAACTCCTTGGAATCTTTGATTATTTAAATCCATAAAAAATTCCTTGGAATCTTTTAAAGTATCCTAAATAATTTCCATTTATTTTCAATTCTATTAAATTATTGAAATCAATTAAAAATTATTTAGAATCTCTAATTATTTTTATAAATTTAAGATGTTATTGGAATCTTTAATTATTTTAATAAATTTAAGATTTTCTAGGAATCTTTAATTATTTTAATAAATTTAAGATTTTCTTTGAATCTTTAATTATTGAAATTAATTTTTTTTTAAACTTTGTAATCTTTAATTATCGAAATCAATCCAAAATTCCTTGGAATGTTTTAAAGTATCCTAAATGATTTTCATTAATTTTTATTTTATTAAATTATTGAAATCAATTAAAAATTATTCCGAATCTCTAATTATTTTCATAAATTTAAGATGTTATTGCAATCTTACGTTATTGAAATTAATTTCTTTTTTTAACTTTAATCTTTAATTATTGAAATCAATTACAAATTATTCTGAATATTTAATTGTTATAATAAATTTACGATTTTCTTGAAATCTTTCATTATTGAAATCAATTTTTAATAAACTTTGGAATCTTTAATTATTAAAATCAATCAAAAAGTCCTTGGAATCTTTGATTATTTAAATCCATAAAAGATTCCTTGGAATGTTTTAAAGTATCCTAAATAATTTCCATTCATTTTAAATTATATCAAATTATCGAAATATTTTTAAAATTATTTAGAATCTCTAATTATTTTAATAAATTTAAGACTTTATTGGAATCTTTAATTATTGAAATCAATCAAAAACTACTTAGAATCTTTGATTATTTAAATCCATAAAAAATTCCTTGGAATCTTTTAAAGTATCCTAAATAATTTTCATTTATTTTTAATTCTATTAAATTATTAAAATCAATTACAAATTATTTAGAATCTTTAATTACTTTAATAAATTTAAGATTTTATTTGAATCTTTAATTACTGAGATCAATCAAAAACTACTTAGAATCTTTGATTATTTAAATCCATAAAAAATTCCTTGGAATCTTTTAAAGTATCCTAAATAATTTCCATTTATTTTCAAGTTTATTAAATTATTAAAATCAATTACAAATTATTTAGAATCTTTAGTTATTTTTATAAATTTAAGATGTTATTGGAATCTTTAATTATTTAAATAAATTTAAGATTTTCTAGGAATCTTTAATTATTTTTATAAATTTAAGATTTTCTTTGAATCTTTAATTATTGAAATTTATTTTTTTTTAAACTTTGTAATCTTTAATTATTGAAATCAATCAAAAAGTCCTTGGAATCTTTGATTATTTAAATCCATAAAAAATTTCCTTGGAATGTTTTAAAGTATCCTAAATAATTTCCATTCATTTTAAATTATATCAAATTATCGAAATATTTTTAAAATTATTTAGAATCTCTAATTATTT
>NC_046661.1:138103292-138105429 GCF_010883055.1 Belonocnema kinseyi
TAGTTTAATTATTAACTGAAAAATATGAATTTTCGATCAAATAGTTGAATTTTCAATCTAAAAAATAAATTTTCAACTATAAAAATTAATTTTCAGCCAAATTGTTGGAAAAAATTCGTTTACCAACAAAAAAAACACGAATTTTTAAACAAAACACATGAATTTTAAACAACAAAAATTAATTTTTAACAAATGAGTTTATTTTTCAATCAAGTAAATTTATTTCTAACCTGAAATATGAATTTTCAACAAATGGGATTATTTTTCTACCAAAAAAATCGTTTTTTAAAAACAAAATAAATTAATTTTCAAGACAAATTTACATCCAAATTGTTAAATTTTGAACTAAAAAAGTTTCGTTTTTAACTGAGAGTGAAACAGTTAAATTTTTATTTGGAAAAAGTAATTTTCAACCAATAAGATTAGTTTTCTATAAAAAAATACGAAATTTTCACAAATTAGATAAACTTAAAAAAATAGTTTAATTATTAAATAAAAAATATAGATTTTATACCAAATATTTAGTTGAATTTTCATGCATAAAAGATAGCATTTCAATCAAAAATAGAATTGAGGAATTTTTAATCTAAAAAATAAATTTTTAACCATAAAGATTAATTTTCAGCCAAATAGTTAAAAAAAAAGTTGTTTACCAACAAAAAAAAGACACGTTTAAAAAAGAAAATTATATATGAACAAATAGGTTTATTTTTTAAACAAGTAAATTTATTTCTAACCTGAAAGATGAATTTTCAACCAGAAACATTATTTTTTTACAAAAAAAAAAAACCTTAAAAAATCCATTTTTCAGAAAAAAGTCAATGTTCTACCAAAAAAATCGTTTTTTTTTTTAATACGTAAATTTTGAACGGAATAAATGAATGTTCAATTAAAAAAGACAAATTTACATCCAAATTGTTAAATTTTGAACAAGAAAAGGTCAACTTTTAACTGAAAGTAGAATAGTTACATTTTTATTTGAAAAAAATTAATTTTCAATCATACTGCTAAATTTTCAACAAAAAATACGAAATTTTCACAAATTACATGAATTTAAAAAAATGGTTCAATTATTAAATAAAAAAAAAAAAATTTCGACCAAATAGTTGTCTTCAATCTAAAAAATGAATTTTCAACCATAAAGATTAATTTTCAGCGAAATAGTATAAAAAAAAATTGTTAAACAATTAAAAAAACGAATTTTTAAACAAAGTACATGCATTTTCAAAAAATAAATTAATAATCAACAAATGAGTATATTTTTCAATGAAGTTAATTTATTTATAGCCTGAAAGATGAATTTTCAACCAATAGGATTATTTTTCTACAAAAAAAAAGCTTTAGAAAAACATTTCCCACAAAAAAGTCGATTTTCTAAAAAAAAATCGTTTTTTAAAAACAAAATATTTGAATATTCAATTAAAAAAGAGAAATTTAAATCCAAATTGTTAAATTTTGAGCTAGAAAAGGTTCATTTTTAACTGAAAGTGGAACAGTTATCGTTTTATTTAAAAAATTAATTTTCAACTAAAATCTTCAATGTTCAAACGGAATAGTTAAATTTTATAACTACCAAAAAGATAAATTTTCAACCAATAAGATTAATTTTCTACAAAAAGTACGAAATTTTCACAAATTACATGAATTAAAAAAATAGTTTTATTATTCAATAAAAAAGATTAATTTTCTACAAAAAATACGACATTTTCACAAATTATATGAATTAAAAAAATGCTTTAATTATTAAATAAAAAATATGAATTTTCGACCAAATAGTTGAATTTTCATCCATAAAAGATTAAATTTCAACCAAAACATAGAGCAGTTGAATTTTCAATCTAAAAAATAAATTTTCAATCATAATAATTAATTTTCAGCCAAATAGTTGGAAAAAAAATCGTTTACCAACAAAAAAACACGAATTTTCAAACAAAAGACATGAATTTTCAACAACAAAAATTAATTATCACAAATGAGTTTATTTTTCTATCAAATAAATTTATTTCTAGCCTGAAAGATGAATTTTCAACCAATAGAATTATTTTTCTACAAAAAAAGCTTTAAAAAAACATTTCCCAAAAAAAATTCGATTTTCTACGAAAAAAATCGTTTTTACAAACAAAATAAATGAATTTTC
>NC_046661.1:138105529-138115411 GCF_010883055.1 Belonocnema kinseyi
ATCAATCTGAAAACGGAATAGTTGAATTTTATAACTACCAAAAAGATTAATTTTCTACAAAAAAATACGAAATTTTCACAAATTACATGAATTAAAAAAAAAATCGTTCAATTATTAAATAAAAAATATGAATTTTCGACCAAATAGTTGAATTTTCAATCTAAAAAATAAATCTTCAACCATAAAATTTAATTTTCAGCCGAATAGTTGAAAAAAAATTAGTTTTCCAACAAAAAAAACACGAATTTAAAAAAAAAACATGAATTTTCAACATCAAAAATTAACTATCAACAAATGAGTTTATTTTTCTATCAAGTATATTCAAGTCTAGCCTGAAAGATGAATTTTCAACCAATGGAATTATTTCTACAAAAAAAAAGTTTTAAAAAAACATTTCGCAAAAAAAGTCGATTTTCTACTAAAAAAGTCGTTTTTTAAAAAAAAAATAAATGAATTTTCAATTAAGAAATACAAATTTACATACAAATTGTTACATTTTGAATTAGAAAAGGTCCATTTTTAACTGAAAGTGAAACTGTTAAATTTTTATTTGAAAAAATTTATTTTATACTAAAATTATCAATCTGAAAACGGAATAGTTGAATTTTATAACTACCAAAAAGATTAATTTTCTACAGAAAAAATACCAAATTTTTAGAAATTACATGAATTTGAAAAAAATAGTTTAATTATTAAATAAAAAATATGAATTTTCAATCTAAAAAATAAATTTTCAACCATAAACATTAATTTTCAGCCAAATAGTTGGAAAAAAATTCGTTTACCAACAAAAAAAAACACGAATTTTCAAAAAAAAAAACACATGAATTTTCAACAACAAAAATTAATTATCAACAAATGAGTTTATTTTTTAATCAAGTAAATTTATTTCTAACCTGAAAGAGGAATTTTCAACCAATAAGATTATTTTTTCACAAAAAACCTCAAAAAAGACATTTCCCACAAAAAATTTGATTTTCTATCAAAAAATCGTTAACAAAAATGAAATACGTGAATTTTCAACGAAATAAATGAATTTTCAATTAAAAAAGACAAATTTACATCGAAATTATTAAATTTTTAAATTAGAAAGGGTCCATTTTTAACTGAAAGTGGAACAGTTACATTTTTATTTGAAAAAATTATATTTCAACCAAAGTGGTAAATTTTCAACTGAAATAGTTGAATTTTATAACTACCAAAAAGTTGAAATTTTCAACCAATAAAATTAATTTTGTAAAAAAAAGACAAAATTTTCACAAATTACATGAATTTAAACCAAATAGTATAATTATTAAATAAAAAATATAAATTTTCGATAAAATAGTTGAATTTTCAACCATAAAGATTAATTTTCAGCCAAATAGTTAAAAAAAATTGTTTACCTTAAAAAAGCATTTCCCACAAAAAAATGTCGATTTTCTACCAAAAAAAATCTTTTTTTTTAGGCAAAATACGTGAATTTTCAACGAAATAAATTAATTTTCAATTAAAAAATACAAATTTACATCCAAATTGTTAAATTTCTAACTAGAAAAGGTCAATTTTTAACTGGAAATGGAACAGTGACATTTTTATTTGAAAAAATTCATTTTCAACCCTAAATATTAATTTTTTATAAAAAATTACGAAATTTTCACAAATTACGTGATTAAAAAAAAAATAGTTTAATTATGAAATAAAAAAATCTTAATTTTTGACCAAATAGTTGAATTTTCCGTTAA
Organism: Belonocnema kinseyi; assembly: GCF_010883055.1. NCBI lineage: Eukaryota > Metazoa > Arthropoda > Insecta > Hymenoptera > Cynipidae > Belonocnema > Belonocnema kinseyi. The sequence continues at coordinate 138,107,254 of NC_046661.1, forward strand.
AAATCTAATTATTAGCCAAAAAAACCTCAAATTTTCAGAAAAATAGTTAAATTCTCTAATAGGTTTTCAACAAAGTAGTTCAATTTTTTCTAAAATTTCATGTTTATATGGTGGAAATATTATTTTCGCCAATTAACAAAAAAAAGTTTGAAAAATATTTTTCGAGAAAAAATAGTGTCTAGTTTAATTTTTTTACTCGAAGCAGCAACAAAATAGTGTCATCAATGAAAAAAAGTATTAATAATACGAGAATAGTGTAAAAAAAAGATAATTTTCTACAAAAAAATCGATTTTTTAAACAAAATACGCGAATTTTTAACGAAATTTTTAAATTTTCAATTAAAAAAGACAAAATTTCGCGCAAATTGTTGAATTTTGAACTCAAAAAGATCAGTTTTCAAATAAAAATGGAATACTTAAATTTTCAGTTGGAGAAATTAATTTTCAACCAAACTTATGAATTTTCAATTAAAATTATGAATCTTCAACTAGAATATTTGAATTTAATACCTACCAAAAAGATAAATTTTTAACCCTAAATATTAATTTTCTACAAAAAAAAAAGGATTTTCCACAAACTACATAATTTTTCAAACAAATAGTTTAATTTTTAAATAAAAAATATCAATTTTCAACCAAATAGTAGAATTTTTGAAACAATAGTATGATTTTTCTCAATCAAAAAGAATAATTTTTTTCTTGAATTCTATTTATTCAATTCGCATTTAAACAAAAAAAAACGAAAAAAGGGAGGAAAGCGTGTAAATTTTATATTTTACGTACTGTCCAGAAGGAGGTTCAGCAGCTTCAACTGGCGCCGAAGTTTCAGCCACAGAAGGTGGAGAATCAGATGCAGAATCCGGCATTTCTACCGTTTTCCAATCCTCGTCAGGATCCACAGTTAAGGCTATTAAAGTCCCTACTTTTATGTCCTTAGATCCCTCTGGGACCTAAAATATTTTATTTAACCATTTGATCATTAATTCGAGATTAATTTTTTAGAAAAATACGAATTTTACACAAATTAGATGAATTTAAAAAAAAAGTTTATTAAAAAAGAAATTTTCAGACTGCAGACAATTTCAAATTCTCGGTTTTTTGCAAAATAAATACTTTTTAAAATTAAATTATGGATCTTCAAGAAACGCGAGTTTTAAACTTTAAATAATTAATAGTTTGAAATAAAAATTTCGATTAACCATTTATTTTTGTTGATTTATTTTACAAATTTTATAAAAATATAATTTTCCTAAAATTGTCGGGAAAATTACCAGAGATTTTTGAAAATTTCATATATAAAAAAAAAAATCATTACAAAAAGATTTTGTACTTTATTTTTTAAATTTTCTTAAAAGATACAAATTTTTTATCAGAAGGTTAATTTTTCAACTCAAAAATACGAATTTTCCACACAAAAGTTCCTTATTTATATCTTCAAATTTTAAATAATTTTTTTTTATATTTTCAAAACTTTGAAATATTTTTAATATTTTTTTCATAATGAAAATCATTTTAAAATTTTTTAATTCTTAAGAAACTGCTATTTTTTGGAATTGTAAAAATTCTACATTTCCTTAAAAATTTGGAAATCATTTCAAAAATTATAAATATTCTAAACATTTTTTAATGATTTGAATTTTCCCCAAAATTTTCCAAAAACCGTGCAAAATTAAAAAAATTGTTTTAAAAGCTTTAAGACTTTTAAACATTCTAAACTAAATTTTTCCAAAAAATTCTGCACAATATTAATTAATCTTTATATTTTAAGATGTGTAAAATGTTTTTAAACATTTCCCAAAAGTTGAGATTTAAAAACAAAAAATCATTTAAAATTATTTTCAAATTTTTTATTATTTTCGAGTTATTTGAAAGATGTGAATTTCTACAATGAATTTCTAAACACAATAAAAATTAATTATCAAACAGTTGTATTTTTAACCAAAAAATAATCAATATTTTACAAAGAGGTACAAATATTCTACAAAAAATGTTAATTTTTTAACCCGAAAATATGAATTTTCTGAAGAAAAAAAATTATTTTTCAACTAAATGCATGAATTTTTTATCATGAATATTAATTTCCCACAAAAAAGAACAAATTTCGACAAAATTGTTTCATTATGACACAAAAAGATGCATTTTTAAATTAAAGCGTTGATAGATAAACTAAAAAAATTAATTAATTTTGAATCAAAATTTTAATTTTTAATCAAAACAAGATTTTGCAGCCAAAAATGAATAAAATTTTGGGCAAATTATAATTTGAAGGGAAAAATAATTCTTAATGAAAAATGCAAATTTCTAATGACTTAAGGTTATATAAATATAATTTTCCTGTATTTACTAAAAAAATGCTTAGACATTGTTTCTTAATTTTTAAGGATTTTTACCAAATTTTAGCAAAAATTTGAGTTTAAAAGGTTTTTTTGGACTTTTTATGCTTGAAAAACATTTAACAATAGTTTATAAATTTTTAAAAGTTTAAAAATTATTTTTCATCTTTTGAAAACTTCTAAAATTCTTCAATTTCTTGAAATTTTTCAAAATCTTGAAAAAACTTCAAAATTGTCTTTCAAACTCCTCAAAAATCTACATTTTATTTCAAGTTTTTTGAAATCTTTTCAAATTTTTCTAAAATTATTCAGAAACGTCTAAATATATTTTTTAATTATTTGAATTTTTCCTAATACATTGAAAAAATTCTGTAAAATTAAAAAAAAATCTGAAAATTTTCCAAATTCCTTTTTTGAGAATTTCGGAAATCTTTTGCAATATTTTAAAATCATTTTTAAAAAATATAGTTTCAAAAAATTTTAAATAAAAAAATATTTTTTTAAACAATAAGATTAACTTAAAAAAAAGTTTTTTTTTAGCAAAAGGTACAATTTTTTAACGAAATACATGAATTTTTTACGAAATAGTTGAGTTTTCAATAAAAGGAGACAAATTTTTTTAAACAAATATTTTAATGTTGAACTGCAAAAAAATCAACGATTTTTTTTCAACGCAATAGTTACATTTTTAGTTCAAAATTTAATTTTCAACCTAACTGCTGAATCCTCACCTGAAATAGTTTAATTTTAAACAAAAAAAAAGAGTTTTCAACTAAAACAATGAATCTTGAACTAAAATAGTTGAATTTGCAATACAATTTTTTTTACTACAAAAAATGAATTGTCAATCGAAACTTAAATAATTAAGTTTTCAACTAAAAAAGATTATTTTTTTATTTTTTTAAATTAAGTAAAAGATTAATTAATTAATATTTTCATTTTCAACTTAAAAAACAACAAATTTTCATCAAAATAGTTAAATTCTCGGCAAAAAAGTTCGTTTTCATCTAAAGAAAACACAAGTTTTTAATTAAAAAAAAACTCATTTTTCAAACAAGGAAATAAAATTTTAATTACAATAATAAAACATCAACCAAAAAAAATTATTTTTAATAAGAGTTTAATTTTCAATCAAGTGATTTTATTTCCAACCTGAAAGATGAATTTTCAAATAAATTGATAAATATTCAAATGGAATAATTTATTTTTCAAACGAAAACAAGCATTTTTAAACAAGAATATTAATTTTAAAAGAAAAAGATAATTTTCTACCAATAATCAAATAGTTAAAATTTCTGTTGAAATTAATTTTCAACCAAATTGTCGAATTTTCAACTAAAATGATAAATCTTTAACTGAACTATTTGAATTGTATACCTACTAAAAAATAAATATAAAAAAATTTTAATTGTAATTTTTAACAAACAAAGAAAAAACGGATTTTCAAAAAAATCGTTAAATTTTCTACTTTATAAGTTAAATTTTTATTTAAAAAATTCATTTTCAACAAAGTAATTACATTTTTTTCCAAATGAATTCTCAATTAAAGTAATATATATTTAGCTTCAATTTTTAACCAAAAAGAAAAATATTTAAACAAGGGGATTCATTTTCAAACAAAATATTATTTTCTACCAAAAAGGTTATTAAAAAAAAAAATATACGCATTTTCAACAAAATAGTTGAATTTTCAATTAAAATAGACAAATTTTGATCCAAACTGTTGAATTTTAAACTAGAAAAGATCAATTTTCAACCAAAAATGGAATAATTAAAATTTCAGTTGGAGAAATTAATTTTCAACCAAGCTGATGAATTTTCAACTAAAATTATGAATCTTCAACTGGAATATATTTGAATTTAATACTTACTAAAAATATGAATTTTTAACCCTGAATATTAATTTTCTACAAAAAAAAAAGATTTTCTACAAACTACATAAATTTTCAAACAAATAGTTTAGTTTTTAAATTAAAAAATATAAATTTTTAATCAAATAGTTGAATTTTAATTAAAAAAAAGAGAAACTTTGAGGGAAAAAAATAATAGTTTAATTTTTCATTTTAAAAAATCATTCTTAACAAAAAAAGAAAGATTTTCAGCGAAGTCGTTAAATTTTTTACTGGGATAGTTAAATTTTCAGTTAAAAATGGATTTTCAATCAAGTAGTTAGATTTTAAAAAATATATAAATTCTGAATTAAAATGATAAATATATACCTTGAATTTGAAACCGAAAAGAAAAATTTTTAAACAATAATAATAATAATTTTAAAAGAAAAAGATAATTTTCTGCAAAAAAAGGAATTTTTTTAAAACAAATTACGAGAATTTACAACGAAATAGTTGGATTTTTAATTGAAAAAGAAAAAATTTCATTTAAATTTTTTAATTTTGAACTCGAAAAGATCAGTTTTCCACCAAAAATGGAAATATTTCAAATTTCAATTGTAGAAATTAATTTTTAACCAAGCTGATGAATTTCAAACTAAAATTATGAATCTTCAACTGGAATATTTGATTTTAATACCTACCAAAAATATGAATTTTTAACCCTAAATATTAATTTTCTACAAAAAGAAAGGATTTTCCACAAACTACATAAATTTTCAAACAAATAGTTCATTTTTTGATTAAAACATATTAATTTTCCAACAAATAGTTGAATTTTAATTAAAAAAAAAAAATTGTTGAAGCATAAATAGAATAGTTGAATTTTCCGTTAAAAAATCTAATTCTCAAACAAACAAAAAATTGATTTTCTGCAAAATCTATCAATTTTTTACATGAACAGTTAAATTTTTAGTTAAAAAATTAATTTTCAAGAAAGTCACTACATTTCTAAAAGAAGATGAATTTTTAATTAAAATGATGAATCTTTAAACAACATAAAATTAATTTTTATCAAAACAGTTAAACTTTTAATCACAAGTAGTTGAATTTTTAACTAAAAAAAAAAGAGATAAATTCGTGACGAGAAGAACAATATAACAAAATTTTCTATTATAATTCAGAAATATTTGCTTTTTAAAAGAAAATTCGAAACATTTCAAAGAGTTTTTAGAGGATTTTTATATTTTTCAATAAAGACGTCAAGGGATTTCAAGAGATTAAACAAATTTTAAGGAATTTCAAAAAATGTTTTATAAGTTCCAAACATTTAAAGATAACTTTCCATATTTTTAAAATTTTAACAAATAAAAACGGAAAAATCTGAAATTTGCAGGGTATTTAAATAATTTTCTGCTCAAATCGTATTATTTAAAAATATATTTTAAATTTTGTGAAAAATTCATTTTTTTCTTGTTGATAATTCATTATTTTTTTAAAAAATCTGTTATCTCCGTTGAAAATTAGTTTCTTTTATTGAAAATTAATTCTTTTTAACCTGGAAATGTAACTATTCCATTTTTTGTCAAAAATTCATTTCTTTTTGATAGATATTTAACCCTCTTGTTTCGAAATTTAAATATTTCTTTGAAAATTAATCGATTATGTTGAAAATTTATCATTTTTTTAAATCAAAAATTCATCATAGCAGTTAAAAATTCATTTCTTTATTTAAAAAGTTAACTTTTTTGCTGAAATTTGATTTTTTTATGATTTATTTGTTGACTGAAAATGTAGCTATATCATTTTTTCTAGAAAATTGACATTTTTTAGTTGAAAATTCGTATTTTTTGTGTCATAAATTTAAATTTTTCGTTAGAAATTGATTTATTTTCTTGAAAATTCCCGTTTCTTGGTCAATAATCAATAATTTTAATTGAAAGCGTAATTCTTTAATTTTTTGTTCTGAATTTAAATTTTTTAGTTGAAAATTCAATTATTTTTTTGAAAGTTCATATATTTTACGCATTTCTTACGTACTTTGTGGTCAGTTAAAATTAAAAATTGGTCAGGGAAAAATTAGGAAATTTTTAAAATGAAAATTATCTTCTTAGTTTTTTTTTTTGCAAAAATTGAACTATTTTCGTAGAAAAATTTGATTTATGATTAAAAATCATGTTCTGATGATGAAAAATCAACTGAAATCTGTTTTTGGATAAAAATTCAACTATTTTTTTAAAAATATATTTTTTTAATTTAAAAATTCATCTAATTTAGCAGAAATTGAGCCTTTCTTAGATAAAAATGCAACTATTTGTTTAAAAAATCAACAATTTTGTAAAAAGTCAACCTTTTTTGTTGAAAATTCAACTATATTTTTTTAATTTAAACATTTATCTATTTAAGTAAAAATTGATTCTTTTTTAGATAAAAATGCAACTATTTGATTAAAAATTCCAGAATTTTGTTATGAAGTCCTTCTTTTTTTATTAAAAATTAAAGTATTTTGTTGAAAAATCGTCTTTTTTGGGTTTAACATCCATAAATCTAAGTAGAAAATGTTATTTTTGTTTAAAACACATATTTTAAAATTTATAATTTATCTGAAATCTTTTTCGGAAAAAATTCAACTGTTCTTTTAAAAATTAATTTTTTTAATTTAACAATTAATCCATTTTACTGAAAATTTCGTCTTTCTTGAATAAAAATACAACTGTTGGGTTAAAAATTAATATTTTTTTCCTGAGAATTTAACTATTTTTTCTTTTTAATTTAGGTTTACCCACTTTGTCAAGAATTTTTTTTTATACTCATATTTTTAATTGAAAATTCATCGTTTTAATTAAAAACTGAACTATTTTGCTGAAAATTGATTTTTTTAAATTGAAATTCGTCTTTTTTATATTTCTATATTTTTTAAATAAAATTTTGCCTCTTTTAGTTGAAATATAAACTATTATAGCTGTATCTCGGAAATTTATTTTTTTAGATTGAAAATTCAATCAATTTTTCGGAAAATTAAATTATTTACCTGAAAATTCAAGTATTTTGTTTAAGAAAAATAATATTTTATGGTGAAAAAAGTATTTTTTTATTAAAAATAAATAAATTTCATGTGAAAAAAAAAACTTACAATAATTTTTGCGAGAATACTTTCTTCGTCAAATTCCATTGCCATTACTGCTTTATCGGTCTGAATATCAGCGATTGCATCTCCGGGTTGAATTCGATCGCCCTCTTTTTTTAGCCATTTCACTATTGTTCCAGTTTCCATTGTTGGCGAAAGCGAGGGCATCGCAAGCTCCTTGCCCTTCACTAAAAATCCATTTTTATTAAATTTAATCTACTAGGGCATCGCGATAAATAAAAATTTCCGAAAATGAAAGACCCTGTTGTCCTACTTTTTTCCTTTTTGCCAAAAAAAAAAGTAAATTTGGAAAATTTGGTCCTGTAAATTATTTGATACTTTCTTGTAAAATGTAAAAAAATACAATAAAAGACTTCATTTTTAACCAAATTTAGACTTTTTCATAAAATAGTTGAATTTTTAACAAAAATAGATAAATTCTCAAAGAAAAATTAAATAGTAATTTTTAGAAAAAAAGATTAAGTTTGAAAAAAAACATGAATATTTATCCAAAAAGATTAATTTTCTTTCAAAAAGATGAATTTTTAACCAAATAGTAGAATTTTCAATTACAAAAGGATTAATTGTATTTTCAATTAAAACGATTACGTTTTAATAAACAAAAGATAGGTTAATTTTCAATAAAATAGATGAATTTTCAAATGGAATAGTCCATTTTTTAGCTCCAAAATAAATTTTCAACTCAAGATAAATTTAAAATCTATAATAGAATACTTAAGTTTTTAGTTAAAAAATAAATTATTTTTAAACAACGAAAAACGATTTTTTAATAAAAAAGATACATTTCCTACAAAACAAGAGAACTATTTAACAAAATACATAAATTTTCAACCAAATAGTTGAATTTT
>NC_046661.1:138115511-138121130 GCF_010883055.1 Belonocnema kinseyi
TTCTTCCGAAAAAGATGAATTGTCAAGAAAATACATGAATTTTTAACTATGAAAGGTCATTTTTCAACCAAAAAATTGTATTTTTAACTAATAAATATAAATGTCTAATGAAAAATGGAAAACTTATATTTTCAATTGAAAAAATTAGGTTTTTGCAACAACAAAAAATAAAATTTTTTGTAGTTGTAAAAACCTAGTTTTTTTAAATTGAAAATATAAGTTTTCCATTTTTCATTATTTTCTAATGCAAATCTTAATTTTCTGCCGAAAAAAATTAATTTTCAACTAAATACATGAATTTGTGATTCTAAAAGATCAACTTTTAACCAAACATGGAATAATTATATTTTCTTTTGAAAAATTAAGTTTTTACAATAACAAAAATTAGAAAAATAGTCGAATATTATGCAAAAATGGAATAATGATACTTTTCATTTAAAATATTAGGTTTCTACAATACAAAACAAAAACTTTTTAAATAGGTTAATTTTCAACCAGAGATAAATTTTCAACTAAAATGATAAATCTTGAACAAATTTTTATTTGTAACATAGTTCAACTTTCAACCGCAAGGATTAATTTCCTGCCGCAAAAGACGCATTTTTCACAAAATACATACATTTTCAACTATGAAAGATCGCTTTCCAGCCAAAAAGTTGCATTTTCAAATAAAAATTTTCGGCCGATAATAAAACATTATATTTTAAATTTAAAAAATTAATTTTTCACCAAAAAAAAAATTTTTTTTTAAATGATTTAACTTTGAACTACAGTTATTAACATTTCATTGAAATAAATAATTTTAAAGATGTATAAATAAAAGTTTTTTAATTTTCAAAATTTTAAAAATCAAACTTCAGGTTTTCTTTTCCTAAACTTCCAAATTGAAGCAATTTCGAATATAAGTCATAAAAATTATATAAATTTTAATTGTAAAAATAAAAATTTCCACAATTTTGTATTCAAAAATTTCAAAATTAAAAAACCTTCGGTTATAAGGATTTGTAATTTAAAGTTCGACCACTTTGAAGAGTTCGAGTTGAAAATTCTTTAATTTAAAAAATACAGAAATGCTAATTATTCAATTTTAAAGATTAATATTTTAAAGGTATGTATCTTTTTTGGTTAACAAATACATTTTTAACCAAGAATTTAAATATTTAATATTTAGTGAAAATTCATCTTGCTAATTGTTTGTAATTTTTAATGAAATTTAATTATTTAAGAGAAAGATTTTTTTTTCGGTTTTTGATTCTACTTTTTGGTTACGAATTCTTTTTCATTTGGTTGAAAATTAATTTTTTAACTGGAAATTCACTCATTTAATTTATGTAAAAAATTTGTCTCGTTAAAAATTTGTCTTTTTTACGCAGAAAACGAACCTTTTTGGTTAAAAATTCAACTATTTGGTTAAAAAATTATTTATTTTGTTGAAAAGTAATCCTATTTGTTTGAAAATTTAACCGGTTTGTTAAAAATTTGTTGAGAATCTATTATTCTGTCTGAAATTCGTCTTTTTTTGGTTAAAAATTAATTATTTAACAAAAAATGTATCATTTTTGGTTAAAATTATATTTTTTAGTTATTAAATCAACTATCTATTTGATTGAAAATTCATGCATTTTATTTTAAAATTCGGTTCTTTTGGTTGAAAATTAATTTTTATTACAAATTCAATTATTTAGTTTTTGGTAAAAAATGTATCGTATTGAAAATTCGTCTTCTTTGATTGAAAATTAATTTTTTAATTATACATTTAACTGTTCGATTTTCGGTAATAAATTGATCTTTTTTAGTTGAGAGTCCAACTGAAATTTGTCTTCTTTCCGTGGAAAATTAATCTTCTTAGTTCAAAATTCAACTATTGGGTTAAAAATGTATTTATTTTATTGAAAAGTAATCCTATTTCTTTGAAAAGTCGACCATTTTGATCAAAATTTGCATTCTCGGTTGAGGATTCTATTATTCTGTAGAAAATTCGTCTTTTTTATAGAAAATAAATTTTTTAACTGAAAATTTAAGTATTCAATTTTTTTTGAAAATTCATTTTGCTAAAAATTCGGGTATCTTATTAAAAATTCATTATTCAACAGAAAATTTATCCTTTTCAGTTAAAACTTCAACTATGTACTTCGTTGAAGTTTCATGCACTTTTTTGAAAATTCTTGTACATTTCGTTTTCTTTTGGTTGAAAATTAATTTTTTAACTGCAAATCCAATAATTTTGTAACTGAAAGTTTACATATTTACTTCATTTTGAAAAATGTATCTTGTTTTAAATTCGTATTTTTTGGTTGAAAATTAATCTTCCTTGTTGAAAATTCAACTATTTGGTTAAAAGTTAATCTATTTAATTGAAAATCACTCCCTTCTGTTTCAAAATTCGCGGGTGTCGATAGTATCCGCCGGAAGACCTGCTGAAACGAGGCGGGAAAATTTGATCCTTTCGGAATACATTTTTATGTTTGGAGAGTTCTCCTTTAAATACAAATTAAAACTTTGAATCGAATCGTAAAATAGAATGCGAATACAAATAATAAACTCAACTTTGTAATTATACATTCTCCATTATCGTAATTGTGAAGAAAAAAGGAATGCTCGACTCGTTTTTGACAAAAATTGAAAAAATTTGCAAAAATTGTTCCGAAAAATTGATCAAATAAATAAGTGACCTTGATACAGAGGTCACTTCTTTAAGGTCAGCACGAGGTCGTCGGATGATTTCGCGTCTGCTAACTGGTCTCGCTTTTGGTTGGACGTCAAAAATGGCGCAGATGGTTAGGTGTAAAATCGGACTGTTTTCATTAAAACACGTGAATCAGATAGTGCCGCGAATTTTCCTACCCGCGAAATACCAGCGATTATGTTTCCACACAAGCTGGATCCTCGATGGTAAGTCATTTATTCAAAAATAAGTGTTTATTTCCAGTTTCCGAAAAAAGTGAGGTTAGGTTTCGAACATTTCGCTTAAAATCTATGAAAATAATTTTTTCCTGTAATTTCCTGAGAAGCGTAAAATAGATTTTAGGATTCTGGTTTGTTTCTTTTATGGTTTTTATAGAATTAGAGCGAATTTCATGTATTTTTAAGCCTAGCTCTCTATTTGGTTATGCAACCGAACGTGAATTAAAAGGTAGTTAACTGTCAAAGATTTTTGGAGTTGATAAATTAATACATTTTTTGAATTATTCTTCAGTTTTTTTAATAAGTTCATATTTTAGAGATTTTTGATTATAGGTTTATTATCCTTTTTAAGAGGTCAGAGAGGTTAGAGTTGATGATTTTATTATTTTGAAATAATTATTCCAATTTTTAAACTTTTGTTTGTTTTTTAAATGTTTATGATATTTTGGGATTCCAAAATTCAAATTTTTGAAGATATTTACATTATAGGGAAATAATAAAATGTAATATATAATTTTTTAATAAAGCGTACAATGAAATATAAATTTCAGATAATGGTTAAAATCGATTTAATTTTAAATTCAATGGCAGTCTTTACTCTTTTCCCAGATTATTTTTTGGTCGAAAATTTAACTCTTTTGTTGAACATTCTTTTTTTTAATAGAAAATTAATTATTTTCGATAAAAAATGCATTATTTTGAATAAAAAAATCCTCCCATATAGTAGAAAAGTAATCTTTTATAGTTGGAAATTAATTTTTCTTGGTTGAAAATTAACTTTTTTGTTTTAAATACTTAACAAATTATAAAACAGAAGCGTTTAAATTTTTTTAATTTTCTAATTTTAGCAGTTGAACTTTATAAACTATTTTTTATTTCAAAATGACTTTAAAGTAATATATTCACATTTAAAGGCTTTTATTAAATTGAAAATATGGTTTCATTCTAAAATTTGAAAATTAAAATTTTTTATTAAAAAAAATTAAAGCTTTTTAAGAATTAAGAATTGTAAAAGGCTTTAAAAAAACATTTTCTCAAGATCCCTAGGAAAATTGAAAATGACTTTTTTATTTTGAAAAATAAATTTTAAGAGAATATTTTTAAAAATTTCCAAAATTGTGAAAAATAAATCTGGAAGATTTAAAGAAAATATTTATGTCTTGCAGGATTTTAAAAGAATTGTAGCAATAATTTTAGGAATAATTCGAATAATTTTAAAAGATGTTTAAAAGCTAAATTCAACTTTGATTGATTTGAAATTAAAATATTTTTTGGTTAAAATAATATCAACTGTTATATTTTTCATTTAGAATTCATCTATTTTGATTAAAAATTAATATTTTTGTTAAAAAATTAAATATTTTGATAGAAAGTTCAAATATTTGGTTAAAAAGTAACTTTTTGTTGAAAATTCAACTATTTTGTTACAAATTTGTGTTTTCTTCTTAAGTCACATAGAACTGTGATTTTAAAACTAAAATATTTTTTGGTTAAAATAATTTCAAATATATTTATTATTGTTTTATTTATAATTTATTTATTATTTTTATCTATTATGATTAAGAATTAAACTTTTGGTTGAAAAACTAACTATTTCAGTAGAAAGTTCAGCTATTTGGTTAAAAAGTAAATTTTTCGTTGAATTTTTTTTGAAAATTCAACTATTTTTGTTAAAATTTGTGTTTTTTTTATTTAAATTAAACTGTGATTTTTCAATAAAATATTGTTTGGTTAAAATAAAATCAAACTATTATATTTTTCGTCGAGATTTTATCTATCTTGATTAAAAATTCATTGTTTTTGTTAAAAAATCAACTATTTTGGTAGAAAGTTTAAGTAGTTATTCGAAAAATAAAGAAAAGTTTTGTCGAAAATTTATATTCTTAATCTGGAAATTCGAATCTTTTTTTGTTGTTGTTTGGTTGAATATTCTTAATTTTAGTTGGAAATTTATTTCTTTGGATTAAAATTGAACTATTTTGTTTTAAATTGTTCTTTTTGTATTTTTTTGTTGTAGAAAATTCAACTATTTTGTTAAAAATTTGTCGTTTTTAGACAAACTCTTTGGTTGAAAATTCGTATTTTTGCTTTGAAAATGGTAGAAAAATAGACTATTTGATTCAAAATTAACTTTTTCGTTAAAAACTAATAATTTCTGTATAATAATTCAATAATTTCGATGAAAATTCAAGTATTTTGTTAAAACTTTCAGTATTTGGAAAGAAAGTTCAACTATTTGGTTAAAAAGTTACTTTTTTGTTGGAGATTATTATTTTCGTTTTTAAAATTTAACTGTTCTGTAGAAAATTTGTGTTTCTGGTTGGAAATTTCAACAATTTACTCAAATTTTTTCTCTTTCCTGGTTCAAATTTCGACTTTTTCGTTTCAAAATTCATCTCTTTTGTTACAAAAAATGCATTTATTTTAGTAACAAAATGTAACTATTTTTGTAGAAAATTAATCTGATTTTGTTGAGGATTCAGATATTTGGTTGAAAATTCATCTTTTTTTTTTAATTCAACTGTGTTCTGTTTCAAATTAACAACTTTAGTTGTTGTTGTAAAAACCTAATTTTTTCAATTGAAAATATAAGTTTTCCATTTTTCATTAGAAATTTATATTTATTAGTTAAAAATACAATTTTTTGGTTGAAAAATGACCTTTCATAGTTAAAAATTCATGTATTTTCTTGACAATTCATCTTTTTCGGAAGAA
>NC_046661.1:138121230-138124603 GCF_010883055.1 Belonocnema kinseyi
AAAATTTAACAATTTGGATGTAAATTTGTCTTGAAAATTAATTTATTTTGTTTTTAAAAAACGATTTTTTTGGTAGAAAAATAAACCCACTGGTTGAAAATTCATATTTCAGGTTAGAAATAAATTTACTTGATTGAAAATTAAACTCATTTGTTGATAATTTATACAAATTGTTTTTTTTAAACTATTTGGCTGAAAATTAATCTTTACGGTTGAAAATTCATTTTTTTAAATTGAAAATTCAACTATTCCTTTTTTTTCTTCAAATTTTATCTTTTATGGATGAAAATTCAACTATTTGATAGAAAATTTATATTTTGTATTTAATAATTAAACTATTTTTACAAATAAAAATGTAACTATTCCACCAATTTATGAAAATGTCTTATTTTTTTTGTAGAAAATTAATCTTATTAGTTGAAAATTTATTGGTCAGGTTAGAATTAAATTTACTTGATTGAAAAATAAACTCATTTGTTGATTATTTATTTATTTTTGGAAAATTCGTGTTTTTATGTTCGTAAACAATTATATTTATTATATTTTTTGTTGAAATTTTATCTTTTATGAGTAATAATTCAACTATTTGGTCGACAATTTATATTTTTTATTTAATAATTACACTTTTTCTAATTCATGTAGTTTGTGAAAATTTCGAATTTTTTGTAGAAAATTAATCTTAATGGTTGAAAATTCATCTTTCTGGTAGTTATAAAATTCAATTTTACTTAAAAATTGACCTTTTCTCGTACAAAATTTAACAATTTGTATGCAAATTTATCTTTTTTAATTGAAAATTCACGTATTTTGTTTTAGAAAAATGATTTTTTTTTGGTAGAAAATCTGCTTTTGTTGGTGGAAATGTTTTTTAAACCTTTTTTTTGCTGAAAAATAATCTCATTGGTTGAAAATTCATCTTTCAGGTTAGAAATAAATTTACTTGATTGAAAAATAAACTTGTTTGTTGATAATTAATTTTTGTTGTTGAAAATTTATGTGTTTTCTTTTAAAATTCGTGTTTTTTTGGTGGTTAACAATTTTTTTAAACTATTTGGCTGAAAATTAGTTTTTATTGTTAAAAATGTATTTTTTAGTTTGAAAATTCAATTATTTGTTTGAAAATTTATATTTTTTATTTAATATTTATACTATTTTTTTTAATTCATTTAATTTGTGAAAATTTCGAATTTTTTATAGAAAATTAATCTTATTGGTTGAAAATTTATCTTTTTGGTAGATATAAAATTCAACTATTCCGTTTGAAAATTGATCATTTTAGTTTAAAATTAAACTATTTGGTTGAAAATTGATCTTTTAGAGTTGAAAATTTATTTATTTTTTTCGAAAATTCATCTTTTTCGGGAGAAAATTAATCTTCACGGCTTAAATTCATTTTTCAAGTTAAAAATTAAATTATTTCGTTTAAAATTAATCTTCATTGTCGAAAATTACTTTTTTTAAATTTTAATACTTGGTTAAAAATTGAATCATAAAAAATTTATTTTTTGGTTTGAGATGCATTATTTTATTTGAAAATTCAACTCTTTGTTTTAAAATTAACCTATTTATTCAAAAATTTGTTTTGTTTTTTTATAAAAACATAATATTTTGAATTGAAAATACAACTACTTCATTTTTTTGTTA
The DNA here is from genome assembly GCF_010883055.1 of Belonocnema kinseyi. Lineage (NCBI taxonomy): Eukaryota > Metazoa > Arthropoda > Insecta > Hymenoptera > Cynipidae > Belonocnema > Belonocnema kinseyi. Next base: position 138,122,875 of record NC_046661.1, read on the forward strand.
AAAATTTATGTCTTTTAGTTAGAAATTCAAATATTTGATTTAAAATTCGTCTCATTAGGTAAAAATGTATCATTTTCGTTAAAAAATCATGTTTTTGGTTGAAAATTCAAATGCTTGATTAAAACTTAATATTCTTTGTTTAAAATTAGACAATTTTGTTTTAAAAGTTTTCTTTCTGGTTGAAAAGTCAACTGTTCGGTTGAAAATTCGTTTCTTTTTTGTAAAAAAATTAATTTCTTGTCGAAATTTCATCTTTTTCGGGAGAAAATTAGTCTTCACGGTTGGAAATTCATCTTCTTCGACAGAACATTGAACTAGAATTTTAAAAATTTATTTTTTGCTTGGACATTCATAATTTTAGTTGAAACTGTAACTCTCTGTTTTAAAATTAATCTATTTTTTTGAAAAATTGTTTTCTTTTTGTTTGTAAAAACTTGATCTTTTGAATTAAAAATATAATTACTACATTTTTCGTTGAAAATTTATGTTTTTTAGTTTGAAATTCAACTTTTTAATTTAAAATTCGTCTCATAAGGTAAAACATTAATCATATTCTTTAAAAAAATTATCTTTTTGATTGGAAATTTATTTATTTTGTTGAAAATTAATCTTTTTTGGCCGTTAATTAATCTTCAGGGTCAACAGTTTATTTTTTAAATTTGAAAATTCAATTAATTGGTTTAAAATTAATCTTTTGGTTAAAAATTAATTGTATTTGTTGAAAATTTGGACTACCTAGGCAAAAGTTGAATCAGAAATGTTAAAAATTGACATTTTGGCTGGACATTTATCATTTTAGTTTAAAAATTCAAATCTTTTGTTTAAAATTAATCAGTTTAAAAAAAATTGTTGTATTTTGCTTCAGAAAACTTAATTTATTGAATTGAAAATGTAAATTCATAATTTTGATTTGTAATTTTGATCTTTTTCAGACAAAATATTGCAATGCCAGCACTGTCACCAACAATGGAAACTGGAACAATAGTGAAATGGTTAAAAAAAGAGGGAGATTCAATTCAACCCGGAGATGCTCTTGCGGATATTCAGACAGACAAAGCTGTTATGACTTTTGAGGTTGACGATGAAGCCGTCCTTGCAAAACTTTTGGTATTTTATTTTTTATAATTTACTATTTTAAAAAAAATAACTTGTAGTTTAACTTAGTTAGAATTTCTTAAGTAATTTGGAATTTTAATTTTGGTCACTTTAAAATTATCTTCTGCTTTTTCTTTTAATTATTTCTAGACTCTCTATTTTTTCTTATTTTTAATATCTATTTTTTTTAAAGAATAATATCATCAATTATATTTTTCGTTTGGAGCTCATCGATTTTGATCAAAAATTTATGTTTTTGATTTAAAAAATTAAGTGTTTTGTTAGAAAGTTCAACTATTTTGTTGAAAAGTAACTTTTTTATTGAAAATTCATATTTTTGGTTTGAAAATCCAACTATTTTGTTGAAAATTCGTATTTTTTGGTTCAATTAAACTTTGATTCATTTCAAATCAAAATATTTTTTTGGTAAAAAAACATAAGCTATTATATTTTTTTTTATAAAAATGCATAAATTTCCATTAAAAATGAATTTTTTTGTTTTAAAAAACAACTATTTTGGTGAAAAGTAACTTTTTTGTTGAAAATTCATATTTTTGGTTTGAAAATCCAACTATTTTGTTGAAAATTCGTATTTTTTGGTTCAATTAAACTTTGATTCATTTCAAATCAAAAT
>NC_046661.1:138124703-138144245 GCF_010883055.1 Belonocnema kinseyi
AATTATTTAGAATCTCTAATTATTTTTATAAATTTAAGATGTTATTGGAATCTTTAATTATTTTAATAAATTTAAGATTTTCTGGGAATCTTTAATTATTTTTATAAATTTAAGATTTTCTTTGAATCTTTAATTATTTAAATTAATTTTTCTTTTTAAACTTTGTAATCTTTAATTATTGAAATCAATCAAAAAGTCCTTGGAATCTTTGATTATTTAAATCCATAAAAAATTCCTTGGAATGTTTTAAAGTATCCTAAATAATTTTCATTCATTTTTTAATCTATTAAATTATTGAAATCGATTAAAAATTATTTAGAATCTATAATTATTTTAATAAATTTAAGATTTTCCTGGAATCTTTAATTATTGAAATTATTTTTCGAAAAACTTTGGAATCTTTAATTATTGAAATCAATCAAAAAGTCCTTGGAATGTTTTAAAGTATCCTTAGTAATTTCGATTCATTTTCAATTATACTAGATTATTGAAATTAATTACAAATTATTTAGAATTTTTAATTATTGAAATGATTTTTTTTAACTTTGGAATCTTTGATTATTTAAATCCATAAAAACTTCCTTATAATCTTTTAAAGTATCATAAATAATTTCCATTCTTTTTCAATTCTATCAAATTATTAAAATCAATTAAATATTATTTAGAATCTCTAATTATTTTAATAAATTTGAGATTTTCTTGGAGTCTTTAATTATTGTAACAAATAACAAATCCCTTGGAATCTTCCGTTATTCTAATCAATCAAAAAACCCTTGGAATCTTTTAAAGTATCCTAAATAATTTCCATTCTTTTTCAATTCTATTTAATTATTAAAATCAATTAAAAATTATTTAGAATCTCGAATTATTTTAATAAATTTGAGATTTTCTTGGAATCTTTAATTATTTTAATAATCAAATTCTTCCTGGAATCTTTGATTATTTAAATCCATAAAAAATTCCTTGAAATCTTTTAAAGTATCCTAAATAATTTTCATTCATTTTCAGTTATATTAAATTATTAAAATTGATTAAAAATTATTTAGAATCTTTAATTATTTTAATAAATTTAAGATTTTGTTGGAATCTTTAATTATTGAAATTATTATTTTTTTAAACTTTGGAATCTTTGATTATTTAAATTCATAAAAAATTCCTTAGAATATTTTAAAGTTTCCTAAATAATTTTCATTCATTTTTAATTCTATTAAATTATTGAAATCAATTAAAAATTCTTTAGAATCTCTAATTATTTTAATAAATGAAAATGTTCTTGGTATCTTTAAATATTTAAGTTAATTATTTTAAACTTTGGAATATTTAATTTTTTAAATCAATTAAAAATTCCTTGCAATCTTCAATTATTTAAACTAATTAAAAATCCCTTGGAATCTTAAACTATTTAAATCGATTAAAAATATTTTAGAATCTCTAATTATTTTAATAAATGAAAATGTTCTTGGAATCTTTAAATATTGAAATTAATTTTTTTTAAACTTTGGAATCTTTAATTTTTTTAATCAATTAAAAATTCCTTGCAATCTTCAATTATTTAAATTAATTAAAAATCCCTTGGAATCTTTAATTATTTAAATCGATAAAAAATTCTTTAGAATCTTGTAATATTTAAATCAATTAAAATTCCTTGGAACCTTTTGTTTTATAAATCATTAAGCAATTCCTTTGCATCTTTAGTTATTCAACAAAAAAATCAATTGGAATCTTTAATTATTGTAATCATTAACAAATGTCTTGGAAACTTCCGTTATTCAAATCAGTTAACAAATTCTTGGAATCTTTGATTATTTTAATAAATTAAAAGTTTCTTGGAAGCTTTAATTATTGAAATTGATTTAAAAAACCCCTTGAAATCGTTTATTATTCAAATAAATTTAAAAAATCTGGACTCTTTGACCAATTAAATTAATAAAAGATTCATTGAAATCTTGTAAAATACCCACCAAAAAATCAAAATCCTTTGAAATACCATTAAATAACGAAAATTAACTAAAATTGCCTGGGAATATTAAAAAAAAGGCTAAAAAAATTAAAAAGAATATTTAAGTGCTTCATAAAAAAATACCCTAGCTTTTACAATTGTTTTTTATCATTTTTCAACCTTTCCTGATGACCAGGTTTTCCCTGACCAGCGTGCACCTTCAAGGAATCTGAAATCAGAAATTCCTCTCTAAATTAATTTTCATCTTTCAAATCATATACATTTTTAATTAACCCTTAAACCGCACACTTTCAAATACACTTTCATAGGAGAAAAAAATTCAAAGCTTCAGTGATAATTTAAGTATTTGAAAAAAAAATTGTTGAAAAAAAACTTAGACAATCGGAGAAAAATTGTAAAGCTCCTTGGGTATAAAATACCCAGTGTGCAGTTCAGCGTTAAAGTTTTAAAAAATCTTTTTTTTACAGTTGCTGGAACTCTTCGGGGCCGGAACAGCATGTATAGTTAGTCCAATTTCGCGAATAAATTTCGTGAACCAGGATCTTTTTATTCCAACCACAGAACAACCTTCTCCCATTTATAAAATGTTTTTACAACATTTAACAAAAATCCAGTACGGTTACGTTCAAAATCACCCCTGGGCTTATCCGATCGACTAAAGTTTTCTCTCGAGAAAATTAAACAAGTGGAATGTTTAAAAGTGAAAAAAAAAGACAGACTGGAAATCTAGTTTTGGAAGGTAAACCTGAAAAAAAAGACTTTAAAATAGAACTGCCTTAAATTCGCAGTCCACTTTTGGACAGAACTGACCAATCTAAATTCTTTTTTTAAACATTTTTTTTTTTGTCTATTTAGATTTTTAAGCATCGAGGCTAATAAAATGTAAGAGAAGAGCGGAATTTTGTTTAGATGAGAGCCTATTTCTTATTTATTTGCAAGGAACGGACAAATTAAAGTATTAATTATTGCGGCGCGCTTTAATTAATACGAATATTTTCCTGAGGTGTCAGTCATTTATTTACTGTGGTGTAGACGAGCTTTGGCGAACTTTTTTTCATAAAAATTTATTACATTTTTAACTAAATTGATAAATTTTTAACAACAAAAAAAAAGATTTTCTACTCAAAGAGATGAATTTTCAACACAAAACGACGAATTTTCAGGAAAAAAAATTAATTTTCAATCAAATATTTGCGTAAATTAAAAAATATATCAAATTTCCAGTAAAAGTTAAAGATTTAATCGAATAGTGAAATTTTTCAAGATAAAAAGACGATTTTTTTATACTGTTGAATTTTTCATTAAGAAAGATGAATTTTTAACTTATAAATTATATAAGATAAAATTTCAAGAAAAATTGGAATATTAGAATTTTCAGAATTGATAAACATTGATAAAAAAAACTGCAAAAAGAAAAATAATTTTCACAAAATTTTCATCGAACAAAATGAATTTTCAACCAAGAAGATTAAAAAAAATTAATTTAACTAAGTTAATTAATAAAATTTACAAATAATAAAAAGAATGGATAAAAAATTCGACAAGGAAGATTAATGTTCTAACAGAGAAAAGCGAATTTTGAACAAAATACATTAATTTTCAACCGAATAATATGTTTTTTTCTACCAAATAATTTAATTTTATACCAAATTGTTTAATTTTCAAGTCAAAAAGATGAATTTTCAACCAAAAAAATTAATGAACTAATTAAATTTTCAAATAATAAAAATAATTTTTATCAATGTTGTTTAATTTTCAAACAAAAAGATAAATTTTTCAACAAGGAAGATTAATTTTCTACTAAAAAAAAGGAATTCTGAACAAAATACATGAATTTTTAATAGAATTATTTAATTTTAAATAAAAAAAAGAATTTTCTACAAAAAAGTTAAATTTTCGACTCAATTATATGTTTTTGAACCCAATTTTCAACCAAAAAAATTAACTTTTCCTTCAAAGAAAGACGAATTTTTAACAAATTAAATTAATTAGTTAAATTTTCAACTAAAAAATTGTATTTTTAAGAAGAAAAAATTTATTTTCTAATCAAAAACTTGCATTTTCAACAGAATTATTTTATTTTAAAGCCTAAAAGACGAATTATCTACACAAACGTTGAATTTTTAACCGAAAAATATGATTTTTCTAACCAATAGTTTAATTTTATACCAAATTGTTTAATTTTCAAGCCAAAAAGATGAATTTTTAACCAAGAAAAATATTTAAATTAATTTAATTATTAATTAAATCAATTAAATTTTCAAATAATAAAAAGAATTAAAAAAAAAAGAATTTTTGTCAACGTTGTTTAATTTTTTAAACAAAAAGATGAATTTTTCGACAAGGAAGATTAATTTTCTACTAGAAAAAAGCGAATTCTGAACAAAATACATGAGTTTTCAACAGAATTATTTTATTTTAAATCCAAAAAGACGAATTATTTATCAAACATTTGAAAATTCGACATAAAAAAAAGAATTTTCAGGTGAAAAAATTAATTTTCAATTAAATAGTTGTGTTATTAACTAAATATATCAAATTTCCATTAAAAGAGACGAGTTTTCAGAAAAAACTCAAGATTTAATTGAATAGTGAAATTTTCAAGCTAAAAATACGATTTTTTTTAAGATTATTGAATTTTAAAAAAATGTATATATAATTTTCAAAGATGAATTTTTAACAAGATAGTGAAATTTTGATCAAAAATGTTGAATTTTCCACCAAATAGTTGAATTCTTAACTTGTACAATATATAAGATAACATTTTAACAAAAATTGGAGTATTTAAATTTTTAGATAAAAACATCGATAGGAAAAAATAACTTTGAAAAAAAAAATATTTTCACAAAATTAAAAAAATTTTTATCCAGAAAGATAAATTTTTGACCAAGAAGATTAATAAAATTAATTTAATCAATTAAATTTTCAAATAATAAAAATAATTAAAAAGCAAAAGAATTTTTATCAATGTTGTTTAATTTTTTAAGCAAAAATATAAATTTTCGACCAGGAAGATAATGTTCTATCAAAAAAAAGCGAATTTGGAACAAAATACATTAATTTTCAACAGAATTATTTTGTTTTAAATCCAAAAAGACGAAATATCTACAACGAAGTTGAACTTTCGACCCAAAAATATGTTTTTTCAACCAAAAAGATTTTTTACAACTAAATAATTTAATTTTTTACCAAATTTTTAAATATTCAAGTCAAAAAGATGAATTTTCGACCAAGAAGATTAATAAAATTAATTAATTTAATTAATTAAATTATTTAGATATTCAAATAATAAAAATCATTTTTAGCAAAAGAAAAAAATTTTGTTATCAATGTTTTTAAATTGTCAAAAAAAGGTAAATTTTCGAACTGGAAGATAAATATTTTTAAAAAATGCATGAATTTTCAACCGAATTATTTTATTTTGATGCCAAAAAGACGAATTATTTACAAAAAAGCGGAACTCTCGACGAATTTTTAAGCAAAATGTTGAACTTTTAACTAAAAAAGATCAATTGTTAACCAATTAGGTAAATTTTTAACTGAAAATAAATAAATTTTTAACAAAAAAAAAAAAATTTTCTTCCAGAAATAACAACTTTTGAACAAAATACATCAATTTTGAAACAAATCTTGAATTTTCAACGAAACAGATGTACTTTTCTGCACAAAAAGACGAATTTTCAATTTAAAAAATGCAACTAAAAATGAAAAAGTTACATTTTTAGTTCAAAAAATTAATTTTCAACCAAATAAACAAAATACATGAATTTTATTTTTTAAAAATAAAATTTTCTACTTAAAAAAGAGTTATTCTTCCGGGAAGTAGTTAATTTTTTTAATAAGTTGCTTAACTTTTAACGAAATAGATTAATTTTTAGTTAAAAATGATAAGTTTTCAAGTTAAAAAATTTAATTTTTAACAAAATTATGAATTTTCAAATAAATAAAATCAATTTTCAAGTAAAAGTACATATAATTTTGCAATTTTATAACCATTTTTATTTATTTTTTATAACATTTTATAACCAGGTAGACAAATTTTTGAACAAAAAAATGAATTCTCAACGAAAAGTGTAATTTATATTTTGCCGAAAAAGAATTTAATTTGAATAAAAAATATTTGAACGCATTACAAATATTAAAATAAATAAAATAAGATTCTGAACCAATGAGACGAATTTTCAGAGAAAAAGATCAATTTTAAACTTCTAAGGTTAATTTTCTTTAAAAAAAAAACGAATTGTCAACTAAAAATTATAAATTTTCAACTACAAATGTAATAACTAAATTTTCAATTGAAAATAAATGTATTTTTTTGCCAAAAAAGATAGAAATTTCATAAATGAGTTTCATTAAAAAAAATAATAATCAAATTTTCAATCAAGTAGCAGAATTTTTAACCAAAACCAAAATTCAAACGAAAAAATCTGGAAAAAGTAAAAATTTCTTGAAAATAGGGTGAAAGAGGGGAATATTTCGCAAATTTTTAGATTAAAGGAATAATTTTTTATCTTTTTGAAGCTTTAAAATAATATAAAAGTACCGCCAGTCCACCCTTTCTTTTAGGATTACACCACTGTTTATTTATGACTTTTCTACGAATTGTACAAAGAAAATTTCTAATAGAGGTCTTCGATTGTCAAAATAATATTACCGAATTTGAAAATTTCCGGCCTAGAAAATTTCCGAATTTATATAATTAATTTTTTTATAAATATTTTGTTTGTTTGTAAATATGATTTCTTTATTAAAAATAAATTAATAGAATATTTTAATTTAAAAAATCATTTTTAATTATTAAAGTTTCTGAAAAAAATAAACCTGAAAATGAGAGTAAATTTATTTTTTCACCAGGAATCAATTTTTTTTTGGTTTTCAATCTACAATTTAAAAATTGGAAATTTTTTAGTTAAGGAATAGAACAATTGCAAATATTAAAAAAAAATTTGACTATTTATTTAAAGTTATTAATTATAAATCAAATATTAAAAAAAATGAACTTTAAATTTTACAATTTTAATTGTTTTGTTTAAAAAATTTTAAGTAAAATTGTTCAATTTGGTTTTATAAATAAATATTTAACACCTATTATTTTTTAAAAAATTTCGAGTAAAGCCTTTTAAGAATTGTGAAAGGCTTCGAAAGAATAAACCAAAATATTTTTTTAATAATCCTAGGAAGATTTCAAGAACCCTTTTTTAATTTTGCAGAATTTTTCTTTTACAAAATTTTGAGAAAAATTTTAATCATTTCAAAGGAAGTTTAGAAGTTTTGAAAAAATTTTTAAAAATAATTTGAAATTTGAAAAAAATATAAATTAACATATAGATTTTGGAGGATTTTGAAATTAAATTTTTCAGCTTTTTAGGGATTTTGAAACTATTTAAAATTAAACAAATTAAATTTATATAAAAAAAATTATTTGTTCAATTTTGTAATGTTTCTAGCTTAAAATAGCCTAAAATGATTTGCAGCTCATTTTTTATTATTAAAAATGAAAAGTTTTTTGCTTTAGATTTTGAATTTTTTTAATGTTGTTGCCCGTGAAAAATGTTTTCGAATCTGGTAAAAACCGGGAAATTTTTTCTTTGATTTAAACGGCCATCCTGAATATATTTCTGGGTGAAAATTTTGTTCACTATCCTTAATTTTAATTTCAAAAAAATAATTCTTGAAACTTTAAGTATGAAATTTTTAAAAAATTGCTAAAGACCCACAAAAACTTCAAAAAATTGCATTTTTTAAAAAATATTTACAAATTTTTTTAAATTTCGAATTTATTTTTGAATTTTTTCCATAACTTTTAAATATTTTTTAAAAGAACTCGGAAAGATTTTTCAATTTTTTTCAGAATCTTTCTGAATTCAAAAAAATGGTCTTATGATCTTTCAGATTTTTTCGACATGTTCAGAAATCTTTTGAAACTTTTTCAAAAACTTCTCAATATTTTTTTCAATTATTCGATTTTTTTTAATTCTGCCAAATTGAAAAAAAATTCTGATTTTTCCAGATTCTTTTTCAGGCCTCAATTTTCTGAGTTTTCTAAAGTGTTTGAAATCTTTTCGAATTTTAAATTATTTTGTTATTTTAACAACATTTGAAAAACCTTTTAAATATCTTTTAAAATGATTCAAATTTTTCCTACAATTTTGCATAAATCTTTCAAAATAAAAAAAGTGTCTTAAAATCTTTAACATTCTTTTTTTCACAATTTTGAAAATCTTTTGAAAATTTTGAAAATAATTTTAGATATTTTTCAAAAATTCATTTTCCAAAATAATAAAAATAATTTGAAATTTAGCTAGGAGTCTTAAGACATTTTTTTCATATTTTGAAACCTTTCAAAATTTGCAAAAAGCTTCTTTTTCAAAATCTTCGAAAATTTATATTGCAAACAAAAAATTGAAAATTTCCAAAGATTTAAATTATTTTCAAAGCTTTTCAACTTCTAAAAACTTGTTGAAATAAATCAAAGTTTTCCAAACTTTTTTCATCTATTTTTCAAAATTAAAAAATAGCCATAAAATCTTTAAGATTCTTTTATTAAGATTTTGGAAATTTTTGGAAATATTTAAAATCTTTTAAAATATCCTTTAAATATTCATTAAATAATAATTTCCCAGAGTTAAAAAACCATTTTAAATTTAGCCAGGATTCGTAAAAGAAATTTTAATATCCTGAAACCTTTCCAAATTCTCAAAAAAGCTCCGTTTTTAAGCCTTAGAGTATTGAAAAATGATTTACAATTAAAATTCCCAAATATAAACAATTAATTTTTTTATAAATAAAAAAATTTAAATTGTTATCATTGATTTATTTTCATAAATAAGAAGAAATTCGAGTATTTTGTAACTCAACGATTTTCTGTCGGGAATTTTATTATTTGGAAATTTTATTATTCGGGTATTTTATAATTCACGACTTTTTTGGTACAATTCCCGAATAATAAATTTTATAAATAAATAAAAAATGTCTTGCTCTGATATTTGATAATTCGACAATTTTCTATCGGGAATTTTATAATTCGGAAATTTTATAATCTTGGAATTTTATTTTTCAAAAATTTTCCAGTTCGTGAATTGTATTATTTGGCAATCTTATTTTTCGAAAATTTTCCAATTTCGGAGTTTTATTATTCACGAATTTTAATATTCCGAAATTTTATTATTTGGGAATATTACTATTTAGAAATTTTTCAATTTCATAATTTTATTATTCATGAATTTTCTTATTCAAGAATTTTATTGTTTGGGAAATTTTCCAATTCGGGAGTTTCATTATTCACGAATTTTATTATTTGGGAATTTTATTATTTGGAAATATTAACAATTATTCCGATACTTTTCAATTTGATAATTTTATTATTCGTGAATCTTATTAGTTGGGAATTTTATTATTCCAGGATTTTATTTTTCGAAATTTTTATTATTAACGAATTTTATTATTCGGGAATTTTATGATTCAGAAAATTTTGTAGTTTGAGAGTTTTATTATTTACGAGTTTTATTATTCGGGAAAGTTATTAATCCGAAATTTTTCAATTTGGTAATTTTATCATTCGTGAATTTTATTATTTGGAAATATTAGCAATTATTCAAAAATTTTTCAATTTGATAATTTTATTATTCGTGAATTTTATTATTAGAAAATTTTGTTATTGATGAATTTTATTATTCGGGAACCTTACTATATGGGAATCTTATTATTCTGAAAATTTCCAATTTGGTAATTTTATTATTCATGAATTTTATTATTTGGGACTATTACTATTAGGAAATTTTTTAATTTTGTAATTTTATTATTCATGAATTTAATTATACGAAAATTTTCCAATTTGGGAATCTTATTATATGGGAATCTTATTATTCAGAAATGTTCCAATTTTGTAATTTTATTATTCTTCAATCTTATTATTTGGGAAATTTCCTGAATTGGGAGTTTTATTATTCTCGAATTTTATTATTTGGAAATATTAACAATTATTCCGATACTTTTCAATTTTATAATTTTATTATTCGTGAATCTTATTAGTTGGGAATTTTATTATTCCAGGATTTTATTTTTCAAAAATTTTATTATTGACGAATTTTATTATTCGGGAATTTTATGATTTGGAAATATTAGCAATTATTCCAAAATTTTTCAATTTGATAATTTTATTATTATTCAGGAGTTTTATTATTCGGGAAAATTATTATTCCGAAATTTTTCAATTTGGCAATTTTATTATTCCTGAATTTTATTATTTGGAAATATTAACAATTATTCCGAAACTTTTCAATGTGATAATTTTATTATTTGAAAATTTTATTGTTGACGAATTTTATTATTTGGGAATATTACTATTAGGAAACTTTTCAATTTAGTAATTTTATTATTCATGAATTTTATTATTTGGAAATTTTATTATTTAGAAAATTTTCCAATTCGGGAGTTTTATTATTCGGGAATATTATTCCGAAATTTTTCATTTTGATAATTTTATTATTTGAAAATTTTATTATTAACGAATGTTATCATTCGGGAATTTTATTAATTGGGAATATTATTATTTGGAAATTTTTCAATTTCGTAATTTTATTATTCATGAATTTTATAATATTAAAAAAATTGTATTCTTCATGAATTCGTGATTTTTAATATTTGGAAATACTAGCAATTATTTCGAAACTTTTCAATTTGATAATTTTATTATTCATGAGTTTTATTATTCGGAAATTCTCTAATTTGGCAATTTTATTTTTTATTAATTTTATCATTCGAAAATTTTATTATTCGGGAATTTTATTATTTAGAAAATTTTCTACTTCGTGAGTTTTATTATTCACGAATTTTATTATTCGGGATAATTATTATTCCGAAATTTTTTAATTTGATAATTTTATTATTCGCGAATCTTATTATTTGAAAATTTTATTATTCACGAATTTTAATATTCGGAAATTTCATTATTTGGGAATATTACTATTCGGAACTTTTTCAGTTTCATAATTTTGTTATTCATGAATTTTATTACTTGTGAATATTACTATTAGGAACCTTTTCAATTTCGTAATTTTATTATTCGGGAATTTTATTATTCAGAAAATTTTCTAATTCGAGAGTTTTATTATTCACGAATTTTATTATTCCGGAAAATCATTATTCCGAAATTTTTCAATTTGATAATTTTATTATTCATGAATTTTATTATTTGGTAATTTTATTATTGACGAATTTTATTATTCGGGAAGCTTATTATACGGGAATCTTATTATTCCGAAAATTTTCTATTTGGTAATTTTATTATTCGGAAATTCTCCAATTTGGTAATTTTATTATTCGGGAATTTTATTATTTGGGATTTTTATTATTCAGGAATTTTATTCTTCGAAAGTTTTCCAATTTGGGAATTTTATTATTCGGGAAACTTATTATTCGGAAATATTCCAATTTGGTAATTTTATTATTAATGAAGTTTATTATTTGGCAAATTTTATGAATGGGAAGTTTTATTATTAACGAATTTTATTATTTAGAAAATTTTCTACTTCGAGAGTTTTATTATTCATGAATTTTATTATTCGGGAAGATTATTATTTCGAAATTTTTCAATTTGGTAATTTTATTATTCGTGAATTTTATTATTTGGAAATATTAGCAATTATTCCGAAACTTTTCAATTTGATAATTTTATTTTTCGTGAATTTTATTATTCGAAAATTTTATTGTTGACGAATTTTATTATTTGGGAATATTACTATTAAGAAACTTTTCAATTTGGTAATTTTATTATTCATGAATTTTATTATTCGGGAATTCTATTACTTTGAAAATTTTCCAATTCGGGAGGTTTATTAATTGGGAATATTATTATTCCGAAATTTTCCAATTTGGTAATTTTATTATTCATGAATTTTATTATTTGGAAATTCTCTATTTTGGTAATTTTATTATTCGGGAATTTTATTATTTGGGATGTTTATTATTCAGGAATTTTATTATTCGGGAATATTCCGATTTGGTAATTTTATTATTCATGAATTTTATTATTTGGGAAATTTTCTGAATGGGGAGTTTTATTATTCACAAATTTTATTATTTGGGAATTTTATTATCCCGAAATTTGTTAATTTAGCAATTTTATTATTTAGGAATTTTATTATTCGAAAATTTTCCAATTTTGTAATTTTATCATTCATGAATTTTATTATTTGGAAATTTTCCAATTCGGGAGTTTTATTATTCACGAATTTTATTATTCGGGAATATTATTGTTCCGAAATTTTTCAATTTGATAATTTTATGATTTATGAATTTTATTATTTGGTCATTTTATTATTCATGAATTTCATTATTTGGTAATTTATTATTCATGAATTTTATTATTTGGGAAATTTTTTGAATTGGGAGTTTTATTATTCACGAATTTCATTATTTAGAAAATTTTCTACTTCGAGAGTTTTATTATTCACGAATTTTATTATTCGGGAAACTTATTATTCCGAAATTTGGTAATTTCGTTATTCGTGGATTTTATTATTTGGAAATATTAGCAATTATTCCAAAATTTTTCAATTTGATAATTTTATTATTCAAAAATTTTATTATTGACGAATTTTATTATTTGAGAATATTGCTATTAGGAAACTTTTCAATTTGGTAATTTTATTATTCGTGAATTTCATTATTTGGATATATTAGAAATTATTCCGAAATTTTTCAATCTGATAATTTTATTATTTAAAAATTATATTATTAACGAATGTTATTATTCGGGAATTTTATTATTTGGGAATACTACTATTTGGAAATTTTTTAATTTCGTAATTTTATTATTTAAAAAATTTTTTTATTCGAGATTTTTATTATTCAAGAATTTTATTATTCAGGAAAATTATGCTTCCAAAATTTTTCAATTTGGTAATTTTATTATTCTTGAATTTTATTATTTGGAAATATTAACAATTATTTCGAAAATTTTGAATTTTATTATTCGAAAATTCTCCAATTTGGTAATTTTGATATTCATGAATTTTATTATTCGGAAACTCTCTAATTTGGTAATTTTATTATTCGGGAATTTTATTATTTGGGATTTTTATTATTCAGGAATTTTATTATTCGGGAATATTCCAATTTGGTAATTTTATCATTCATGAATTTTATTATTTGTGAAATTTTCTGAATAGGGAGTTTTATTATTCACAAATTTTATTATTCGGGAATTTTATTATTTCTGAATATTATTATTTGGAAATTTTATTATTCCGAAATTTGTTTATTTAGAAATTTTATTATTTAGGAATTATATTATTCGAAAATTTTCCAATTTTGTGATTTTATCATTCATGAATTTTATTATTTGGTAAACTTTTCAATTCGGAAGTTTTATTATTCACGAATTTTACTATTCGGGAATATTATCATTCCGAAATTTTTCAATTTGATTATTTTATTATTCGAAAATTTTATTTTTCGGAAATTTTATTATTTTGGAAATTTATTATTCATAAATTTTCCAATTTGGTAAATTTTCTGTGTTGGAAATTTACTTTTGAAAATTACTTTTTGGGATTTTTCATTAATCCCAAGTCGAGACCTCTTTCTGCTATTTGCGGAATTTGTAAATATATTGTTATTAAGTTATTGGAACTGTATATAAAAAATTATAGCTTCTTCGGCGGATATTAAAATATCATCACAATAATATTTTTAAATGATGACCACCTAGTCATCATCGCATCGCTGTGATTTTTAATTTGCGAAACGTTTTAGTGAATTATGTACATAGAAGATATGTTTTATGTCGTGTAAATTGAATAGTAATTAACAAATTGAATATTAAATATTTTTTGGAAATTATTATTATCTAGTGATATGTCTTTGTTAAATATAATTAATTATTTTTACTAATTTTCTCTGCAAAATTTATTTATCGAACCTTCCATATCCTGAGTCCAATTTTTTTTTTCTTCGCAGAGGATTGCGCAAATTGAAATGCTTGACCCTGACTTCTGAGTTATTTTCGCGAGAGTTTAATGAGTTTAATCGAATGCAAAAAGTGTGATTTCGGGGGGTAATTAGTTTGTGAGCAAAGCGTGAAACAGTAGTTAATTTATGGAAATGAGATAAGCATGAGGTGCGAGTTTTGGTGATTAGCAAATGAGAGAAAATTAATTCAATTTTATGAACTTTTGACCAAATATTTAAATTTTTGAAGAAAATCATGAATTATCAATTAAAAAGATTAAGTAAGTAATTTTTTTTAACGAAAAAGAAAAATTTTCATGAAAATATATGGATTTTCAACCCAATATTTAACTAAAAACGTACACTTTCTTCCAAAGCAATATATTTCTAACTAAAATTATGAATCTTTAAAATAAACAAATTATTTTCAATTAGATAGAAATAAATTTCCAACTACAAAAAATATAGATAAATTTTTAGTTACACAATCAATTTTTAACCAAAGAAACGAATTTTTAACAAAATAGTTTCATTTTCAACTGCATAATTCAATTAATAACAACAAAAATGATGGATTTTTAGGGAAAAGTGAAATATTTAAATTTTCATTAAAAACAATTAATTTTGAATATAAACATGAATTTGCAAACCAATACTTAAACCGTTAAATCGACAATATACATTTTTAACAAAAAAATTCATTTCCAATAAATCTGTTGAAATAAAAACCCCCCAAAAAAACGAATTTTAAAATTTAATTTGCATTTTCAATCCAAAAACATTAATTTTATAACAACCGAAAATATAAATGTTTAACAAAAAAAATTCATTTCTAATAAGTCTTTTGAAATTAAAAGCAAAAAAAACAAACAAATTTTCTAAACTAAGTCGAATTTTCACACCAAAAACATTATTTTTCTAAAAAAGTATTATAATTTTCAACCCAAAAAAAATTAATTTTAATAAAAATAAATAAATTTTCAACTATAAAAGCTAAATCTTTAATAAAAAAAGAATAGTTACATTTGCAGTTAAAAATTAATTTCAAACAAAGAAACGAATTTTTGACATCCGAAAATATAAATGTTAAAACAAAAATTCATTTCTAATAAATCTTTTGAAATTCAAAGAAAAATAACGAACTTTTTAAAATAAGTTAAATTTTAAAAAACAAAGATGTAAACTGTTAACTCGAAAATATTAATTTTTCACAAAAAAAAAAATCATTTCCAATAAATCTGTTGAAATAAAAAGCAAAAAAAAATGAATTTTTTCAACTAATTTGCATTTTCAATCCAAAAACATTAATTTTTTATGAAAAGGATTTTCAAGGAAAAGTGAAATAAGTAATTTTTTATGAAAAAAAAATTATGATTTTGAAGAAAAACTTGAATTTCCAACAAAATATGCAAACTGTTAACTCGAAAATATTAATTTTTCACAAAAAAAAAAATCATTTCCAATAAATCTGTTGAAATAAAAAGCAAAAAAAAAAACGAATTTTTTCAACTAATTTGCATTTTCAATCCAAAAACATTAATTTTGTAATATGCGAAAATATAAATGTTTAACAAATAATTCATGTCTAATAACTCTTTTGAAATTAAAAGCAAGAAAACACAAATTTTCTAAACTAAGTAGAGTTTTCACACCAAAAACATTAGTTTTATAAAAAAAATATTATAATTTTCGACCCCAAAAAAAATAGTTTCTAATAAATCTTTTGAAATTCAAAGAAAAATAACGAACTTTCTAAAATAAGTCAAATTTTATAAAACAAAGATGTATTTTCAAGGAAAAGTGAAATAAGTAATTTTTTATGAAAAAAATTATAATTTTGAAGACAAACTTGAATTTTCAACAAAATATTTAAACTGTTAACTCGAAAATATAAATTTTTCACAAAAAATTTATTTCCAATAAATCTGTTGAAATTAGAAGCAAAAGAAAAACGCATTTTTTTTAATTTAGTCGAATTTTCAACCGAAAAATATTAATCTTTTGACAAAATATTGCAATTTTTTAAATAAAAAAAATGAGTGTTAAACAAAATAAATGAATTTTAAACTATAAAAGGTGAATCTTTCATCAAAAATAAGATAGTTAGATTTGCAATTAAAATAGACCCGAAAGTATAAATTTTTAACAAAAAAATAATTTTTTAATAAATCGTTTGAAAAAAAAACGAATTTTTTAAACTAAGTTGAATTTTTAATCCAAAAACATTAATTTCCTAACAAAACATTTGAATTTTTAACCAAAAAAAAGATTGATTTTCAAGGAAAAGTGAAATAGAATAGAATAGAAATTTTCATTAAAAAAAAAAACAAAAAATTTCGAAGAAAAACATGAATTTTTATACAAATATTTAAACTATTAACTCGAAAATATAAATTTAGAAAAAAAATTTTAATAAATATGTTAAAATTAGAAGCAAAAAACGAATTTTCTGAAGTAAGTCGAATTTTAAACCGAAAAAGATAAGTGTTAAACAAAGTTAATAAATTTTAAACAATAAAAGCTGAATTTTTTAATCAAAAAGGAAAATAATTACATTTTTAACAATTTTAAAATTTTAACAGGGGAAAATATAAATGTTTAACAAAAAAAACCATTTCTAATCTTTTGAAAATCAAAGCAAAATAACGAATATTCTAAAATAAGTCAAATTTAAAAATAAAAAGAGTGTTTAACAAAACGAGTGAATTTTAAACTATATAAGGTGCATCTTTGATGAAAAAAAAGAATAGTTACATTTGCAGTTCAAAAATTAATTACAAAAAAAAAAACTCATATTTAACACCCGAAAAAATAAATTTTTAACAAAAAAATTAATTTCTAATAAATCTTTTGAAATTCAAAGCAAAATAACGAATTTTCTATAATAAGTCAAATTTACAAAAAAAAAGAGTGTTAAACAAAATAAATTAATTTTAAACTATAAAAGGTGAATCTTTAATGAAAAATAAAATAGTTACATTTGCAGTTCAAAAATTAATTTAAAAAAAACTCATTTTTAACACCTGAAAATATAAACTTTTAACAACAAAGTTCATTTTCAATCAATCTTTTGAAATTAAAATAAAAAAAACGAATTTTTTATACTTAGTCGAATTTTCAATCCAAAAACATTAATTTCCTAACAAAATATTTGAATTTTTAACCAAAAACAAAATACTCCAATTTTCAACTGATTGATTGAATTATCAACAAAAAATATAGATTTTCAAGTAAAAGTGGAATAGGTCAATTTTTATTTAAAATATTATAATTAAGAAAGATATGAATTATCAAACAAATATTTTAACTATTAACTCGAAAATATAAATTTTGTAGAAAAAAAATAATTTCTTATAAATATGTTGAAATTAAAAAAAAAAAATTTTTCTGAAATAAGTCGAATTTTAAACCGAAAAAGATGAGTGTTAAACAAAATTAATGAATTTTAAACTATAAAAGCTGAATAATTAAACAAAAATAAAGTGGTTACATTTGCAGTTAAAAAATAAATTTTCCAACAAAAGAAAATGAATTTTCACACCCGAAAATATAAATGTTTAACAAAAAAATTCATTTCTAATGAAAAAAATTCAAAAAAATATTTAAATTGTTAATCCGAAAATACACATTTTTAACAAAAAGGTTCATTTCCAACATAACTGTGGAATTTGGAAACCAAAAAAATCAATTCTCTACAAACCAGTTTAATTTTTAACCCAAAAGTATGATTTTTCTGTAAAAATAATTGCACTTTTAAACAAAAAAGACGAGTATCAAACCAAATGAATGAGTTTTTAACCATAAAAGTAGAATTTTTAGTAGAAAATTAAAAATAATTACATTTTTAATTAAAAAATTAATTTAAAAAAATTAAAATTTTAACTAAAATGAACCCTAAAGCAAGAAAATTAATATTTAACCAAATATTTGAACTTTCAACTATAAAGATGAATTTTCTACTCAAAAAGACAAATTTTCAATCAAAGAAATTAATTTTTAACCAAAACAGTGAAGTTTCAACTTAAAAGATTAATTTTCTACCAAAAAATACGTATTTAAAAAAAATTTTGAACCAAATAGTTACATTTTTAACAACAAATATTCAACAAATTAAAAAAAAATTGTTTTTCAAAGAAAAGTGGACAAGGTAAATTTCCACAGAAAAAATGAATTTTTAATGAAAACAGAAATTTTCAACAAAATATTCAAACTATTAATCCGAAAAGATGCATTTTTAACAAAAATTTCAATTCTAATAATTCGATTGAAATTTAAAGCAGCAAAAGCAAATTCTTTGCAAAAAATGTCAAATTTGCAACCAAAATTTAATGAATTTTATAATAAAAAGGTAAAATTTCTACTCAGACTTACCATTTTTCAACAAAATAGTAGAATTTTCATTTAAAAAAAAATCATTTTGAAATAAAAAAATAAACTTTCAACAAAATGGTTTAATTATTAACACAAAAATATAAATTTTTAAGAAAAAAAAGTTCATTTCCAACAAAACTGTTGAATTCTAAAGCCAAAAAAGGGAATTTTCAAACAAAAAAGGCGTGCATTAAACAAAATAAATCATTTTTTAATTAAAAAAGTAGAATTTTCAATAAAAAATTGATAAGTTACGTTTTTAGTTAGAAAAATTAATTTTAACCAAAAAAATTAACGGTTAATATAACTGTGAAATTTGCCTCCTAAGTAATAAATTTTAAATTAAAATGATGAATTGTGACATAAAACAAAATTAATTTTCAACCAAATAGTTGAATTTTCAATTGAAATATTGCATTCTACATAAAAATAGAATGCGTAGACCCAAAAATATGAATTTTCTAAGAAAATATTTCCATTTTCAACCAGAAAAGATTACTTTTAAACAAAATAAATAAGTTTACAACTTCAAAAGTTGAAAGTTAAAAAATATGCTTAAAAGAAAAAAAGAATTCGCTTCCAAAGTAATGAATTTGTTTCTAAGATGACAAATTGTCAACCAAAAAAATTCATTTTTAACGAAATAGTTGGATCTTCAACCAAGAAGATGAATTTTTTCACCAAACAGACTATTTTTCAACAAAATAATTCATTTTTGATAGGAAAAAACTAGTTTTTAACAAAATAATTCTATTTTTAACCCGAAAATTTAAATTTTCAACAACAAAGTTCATTTCCAAAAAAACTGGTGACTTTTAAGCCAAAAAACTGAATATTCAAATAAGACGATGTAATTTTTAGAAAAAAGATTTAGTTTGAAAAAAAAAATGAATATTTATTTAAAAAGATTAATTTTCTTTCAAAAAGATGAACTTTTAACCAAATAGTAGAATTTTTAATTACAAAAGGATTAATTGTATTTTCAATTAAAACGATTACGTTTTAATAAACAAAAGATAGGTTCATTTTCAATAAAATAGATGAATTTTCAAATGGAATAGTCCATTTTTTAGCTCCAAAATAAATTTTCAACTGAAGATAAATTTAAAATCTATAATAGAATACTTAAGTTTTTAGTTAAAAAATAAAATATTTTCAAACAACGAAAAACGATTTTTTAATAAAAAAGATACATTTCCTACAAAACAAGAGAACTATTTAACAAAATACATAAATTTTCAACCAAATAGTTGAATTTT
>NC_046661.1:138144345-138162967 GCF_010883055.1 Belonocnema kinseyi
CAACTATTTTGTTGAAAATTCGTATTTTTTGGTTCAATTAAACTTTCATTTATTTCAAATCGAAATATTTTTGGGTAAAATAATATAAACTATTATTTTTTTAAAATAAAAATTCATGTTTTTGTTTAAAAAATCCACTATTTTGTTGAAAAGTAACTTTTTCGTTGAAAATTCATATTTTCGGTTTGAAAATCCAACTATTTTGTTGAAAATTTGCATTTTTTTGGTTTAATTCAACCGTGTTTGATTTCAAATTTAAACAAAAAAAATGGATTAGAATAATATCAACTATTATATTTTCTATTAAAACTTTATATATTTTGATTGAAAATTAAGGTTTTTGTTAAAAAATCAACTATTTTGGGAGCAAGTTCCACTATTTTGTTGAAAAGTAACTCTGTTATTGAAAATTCGTATTTTTTGCTTAAAATAATATGAACTATTATATTAATCTATAAAAATTCATCCATTTTGATTAAAAAATGCATGTTTTTGTTAAAAAACGACTTTTGTTCATAGAAAGTTCATTATTTTCTTGAAAAGTAACTTTGTTCTGGAAAATTCTTCTTTTTTGGTTGAATTTAAATGGTTTGATTTCTAATGAAAGTGTTTTTTGGTTAAAATAATATGAACTACAACATTTTTCTTTAAAAATTCATCTATTTTGATTAAAAATTTATGTTTTTCATAAAAAATCAACTTATTTTGATAAAAAGTGTAACTTTTTGGTTAAGAAGTAACTTTTTTTTGTTGAAAATTCGTGTTTTTGGTTGCATTTAAATGCATTTGAATTTAAATTGCAAGATTTTTTTGCTTAAAATAATATCCATTATTATATTTTTCGTTGAGAATTCATCTATTTCGATTAAAAATTAATTTTTGTTGTTAAAAAATCATTTATTTTTGTAGATAGTTCAACTATTTGGTTAAAAAGTAAATTTTTTGTTAATAATTCTCATTTTCAGTTTAAAAATTCAACTATTTGTTTTTAAATCAGTGTTTTTTGGTTAAATTCAATGTTTTTGTTTTTAAAGTAAATTGTTTATTAGTTCCGATAATATCAACTATTATATTTTTCTTTCAAAATTTATGTTTTTCATATAAAATCAACTTATTTTCGTACAAAGTTCAACTACTTGGTTAAGATTTAAATTTTTTTGTTAAAAATTCTTATTTTTGGTTTAAAAATTCAACTATTTTTTTTTTTAAATTAGTGTTTTTTGGTTAAATTCAATTTCTTTTGTTCTAAAATTAAATTGAAAGTTAATTTTTCTGTTAAAAAATGAACTATTTTGGTAGAAACTTAAACTGATGTGTTCCAAACTAACTTTTTTGATGAGAATTCATAATTTTGGTTTAAAAATTCAACTATTTTTATTCAAAATTCATGTTTTTGTTTTTAAAAAAACTACTTTTTTCACATAAAGTTCAAATATTTGGTTAAAAAGTAAATTTTTTTATTAAAAAATCTCATTTTCGGTTTAAAAATTCAACTACTTTTATTTTATTTTTTTGAAAATTAGTATTTCTTGGTTACATTTAACTGTTTTTGTTTTTAAATCAAATTGTTTATTAGTTTTAAAAACATCAACTATTATATTTTTCGTTTAAACTTAATCTATTCTAATTAAAAAATAATTTTTCTGTTCAAAAATCAAATATTTTGTTAACAACTTAAACTGATTGGTTCAGAATGAACTTTTTTGAAAAAATTTCATATTTTCATTTTGAAAGTGCAACTATTTTTTAAAAAATTCGTGTTTTTTGATTTAATTTAACTCTGTTTGATTTCCAATTAAAAATGTTTTTTGGTTGAAATAATACGAACTATGATATTTTTCTGTAAAAATTCATCTATTTTGATTAAAAATTAACGTTTTTGTTAAAAAAACAACTTATTTTGGTAGATAGTTCAACTATTTGGTTAAAAAGTACATTTTTTATTAAAAATTCTCATTTTCGGCTTAAAAATTCAACCTTTTTTTTTTAAATTAGTGTTTTTTTTGTTAAATTCGACTTCTTTTGTTCTTAAATTTAATTGTTTATTAGTTCTAATAATATTAACTATTATATTTTTCTTTGAAAATTCATCTATTTTAATTAAAAGTTAATTTTTCTGTTAAAAACTGAACTATTTTGTTAGAAACTTAAATTGATTGATTCAGAATTAACTTTTTTGTCGAAAATTTATATTTTCCGTTTGAAAATTCAACTATTTTGTTGAAAATTCATGTTTTTTTTTTGGTTTAATTCAACTGTGTTTGATTTCCAATTAAAAATTTTTTAATTTGGTTACAATAATATCAACTATTATATTTTTCATTAAAACTTCATATATTTTGATTAAAAATTAAGATTTTTTTTTTTTAAATCAACTATTTTGGGAGAAAGTTCCACTATTTTGTTGAAAAGTAACTTTCTTATTGAAAATTCGTGTTATTTGCTTAAAATAATATGAACTAGTATATTAATCTTCAAAAATCCATCGATTTTGATTAAAAAATCATGTTTTTGTTTTTAAAAAAACAACTTTTTTCGCAGAAAGTTCAACTATTTTGTTGAAAATTCTTCTTTTTTTGGTTGAATTTTATTGGTTTTATTTTAAATTAAAAAATTTTGTTGAAAATTCTTGTTTTCTGGTTAAATATAACTGTTTTTGTTTTTAAATTAAATTGTTTATTAGTTCTATTAATATTAACTAATTATATTTATCTTTGAAAATTCTTGTTTTTGTAAAAAATCGACTATTTTTATAGAAAGTTCAACTATTTGGTTAAGAAGTAAATTTTTTGTTGAAAATTCATTTATTTTGATTAAAAACTAAAATTTTTGGTTAGAAGTGCATCTATTTCGTTAAAAAATCAATTATTTTGGTAGAAAGTTCAACTATTTTGTTGAAAATTTGTGTTTTTTGGTTTAATTCAACAGTGTTTGATTTTAAATTCAAACGTTTTTTGGTTAAAATAATATAAACTTATCATATTTTTCTTAAAAGATTCATCTATTTAGATTACAAATTAATGTTTTTTTTCGAAAATCAACTTATTTTGATACGAAATTCAACTATTTGGTTAAAAAGTACATTTTTTTGTTAAAAATTCTCATCTTCGGTTTAAAAATTCAACTATTTTTGTTGTTGAGAATTTGTGTTTTTTGTTTAAATTTGACTGTTTTTGTTTTTGTTTTGAAATTAAATTGTTTATCAGTTCTAATAATATTAATTATTCTATTTTTCTTTGAAAATTAATCTACTTTAATTAAAAATTAATTTTTCTGATCAAAAAGTAACTAATTTGTTAAAAACTTAAACTGATTGGTTCAGAATGAACTTTTTTGTTGAAAATTGAACAATTTTTAAGAATATTCGTGTTTTCTGGTTTAATTCAACTGTGTTTCATTTCCAGTTAAAAGGTTTTTTTGGTTGAAATAATATGAACTATGATATTTTTCTGTAGAAATTCATCTAATTTGATTAAAAATTTATGTTTTTGATTAAAAAAATCTTCTTATTTTGGTAGAAATTTCAACTATTTGGTTAAAAAACAGTTTTCTTGTTGAAAAATTTATATTTGCGTGTTGAAAATCCATATGTTTTAAATTAAAAATTCATGTTTTTGTTTAAAAATCAACTATTTTGATAGAAAATCTATTTGGTTAAAAAGTAACTTTTTTGTTGAATATTCATATTTTCTGTTATAGTTTCTATAAAAATTCATCTATTTTGATTGAAAATTTATGTTTTTGATCAAAAAAGCAACTTATTTTGGTACAAAGTTCAACTATTTGGTTATAAAGTAAATTTTTTTTGTTAAAAATTCTCATTTTCGGTTTAAAAATTCAACTTGTTTTTTGTAAATTAGTGTTTTTTGGTTAAATTAAATTGTTTTTGTTTTTAAATTAAATTGTTTAATAGTTCTAATAATATAAAACTATTATATTTTTGGTTGGGAATTCATGTATTTTGATTGAAAATTCATGTTTTTATTAAAAAATGACTTTTTTCGTAGAAAGAACTATTTTCTTGAAGAAAAACTTTTTTGTTGAAAATTTAATTATTTTCTTGAAAATTCTTCTTTTTTTGTGAATATAACTGGTTTTATTTTTAATTAAAAACTTTTCTGGTTAAAATAATATCAACTATTATATTTTTTATGAAAATTTATCTATTTTGATTAAAAATTAATTTTTCTGTTAAAAATTGAACTATTTTGTTAGAAACTTAAACTGAGGGGTTCAGAATTAACTTTTTTGTTAAAAATTCATATTTTCCTTTTGAAAATTATACTATATTGTTTAAAAATGGGAATTTTTAACAAAAAATTGATGAATTTCCAACGAAAAATATAATTTTTCGTTGGGAATTCATTTGTTTTGATTTAAAATTAATTTTTTGTTAAAAATTTAACTATTTTCTTGAAAATTAGTGTTTTTGGTTAAATTCAACTGTTTTTGTTTAGAAATTAAATTGTTTATTAGTTCCTATAATATTAACTATTATATTTTTCGTTGAGAATTCATCTATTTTGATTGAAAATTCATGTTTTTTATTTAAAAAATCAACTTATTTTGGTACAAAGTTCAACTATTTGGTTAAAAAGTAACTTTTTTGTTGAAAATTCATATTTTTTGGATAAATTTAACTGTGCTTGATTTTAAATTGAAATGTTTTTTGGTTAAAATAATATGAACTATATATTATTTAAATGCATTTATTTTGACTAAAAATTCATGTTTTTTATTTAAAAAATCAACTTTTTTGTTACAAAGTTCAACTATTTGGTTAAAAAGTAAATTTTTTGTTAAAAATTAATTTTTTTAAAATTAGTGTTTTTTGGTTAAATTCGACTGTTTTTGTTTATAAATTAAATAATTTATCACTTGTAATATTATCAGCTATTATATTTTTCTTTAAAATTTTATGTTTTTCATACAAATTAAATTTTTGATTAGTTCTAATAATATTAACTATTATATGTTTCATTGGGAATTCATCTATTTTGATTAAAAATTCATGTTTTTGTTAAAAATTTTCATTTTAGGTTCAAAAATTCAACTATTTTTTTTAAATGAGTCTTTTTTGCTTAAATTGAACTGTTTTTTTAAATTAGATTGTCTATTAGTTCTAATAATATAAAATATTATATTTTTCGTTGGGAATTCAGCTGTTTTGATTAAAAATTCATGTTTTTGTTAAAAAAACTACTTTTTTCGTAGAAAGTTTAATTATTTTTGTGAAAAGTAACTTTTTTGTTGAAAATTCAACTATTTTGTTAAAAATTCTTCTTTTTTTGGTTGAATTTAACTGTGTTTCATTTTAAATAAAAATTTTTCTTGTAATTATAATATTAACTATCATATTTTTCTTTGAAAATTCATCTATTTTGATTAAAAATTCATGTTTTTGTGAAAAAAATCGACGATTTTGATAGAAAGTTCAACTATTTGGTTAAAAAAGAGCTTTCTTGTTGAAAAATTCATATTTGCTTTTTGAATAACCATATTTTTTTATTAAAAATTTATATTTTTGGTTAAGAAGTAATTTTTTTAGATAAAAATTCTCATTTTCGGTTTAAAAATTCAACTATTTTTTTTAACCAGTGTTTTTCGGTTAAGTTCAACTGTTTTTGTTTTTAAATTAGATTGTTTATTAGTTCTAATAATATGAACTATTATATTTTTCCTTGAGAATTCATCTATTTTTATTAAAAATTCATGTTTTTGTAAAAAAAAATCGACTATTTTGATAGAAGTTTCAACTATTTCGTTAAAAAATAGTTTTCTGTTGCAAAATTCATATTTGCGTTTTGGAAATTTATATTTTTTCATTAAAAATTCATGATTTTGTTTAAAAATCAACTATTTTGATAGAAAGTTCACCTTTTTGATTAAAAAATAATTTTTTTTTGAAATTCATTTATTTTGATTAAAAACTTAAATGCTTGATTGGAAATGTATCTATTTCGTTAAAAAATCAACTATTTCGGGAGCAAGTTTAACTATTTTATTGAAAATTTTGGTTTTTTTGGTTAAATTCAATTGCAATTTTAAAATAAAATATTTGCTGGTAAAAATAAAATCAACTGTTATATTTTTCGTTGAAGATCCATCTATTATGATTAAAAATTCATGTTTTTGTTAAAAATTCCACTTATTTTGGTACAAAGTTCAACTATTTTGTTAAAAAGTAACTTTTTGGTTGAAATTTTAAATTTTCGGTTTGAAAATTCAACTATTTTGTTGAAAATTCGTGTTTTTGGATTAATTCAACTGTGTTTGATTTCAAATTAAAATGTTTTTTTGGTCAAACTAATATTAAATATGATATTTTTTGTTAAAAATTCATTTATTTTTATTCGGAATTTAACTGCTTGGTGGAAAATTTATGTATTTCTTTAAAGAATCAATTATTTTGGTATAAACTTAAACTCCTTCGTTACAATTTTTTGTTGTGGAAAGCTCAATTATTTTGGTAAAAAATAAACTTTAAACAAATTTTTTTTAAGTCTTCTCAAATTTTTAATTATTTTCGAAATGTTTTAAAATTTCTAAATATCTTTTAAAATGATTCTAAATTATTTTAAATCCTGCAAATTTAAATAAATTGCGACAATTTTGTATATCTTTTAGTGTGTTTTAAAATCTTTAAAGAAATTCTGTTTAAATTGATTTTTTTTTTAATTTTCAGAAATCTATATTTTATTTGCAAATTTTAAATTATTTTTGAAAATTATTTAATATCTTTTAAAATGATTCAAATTTTTCCTAAAATATTTTTAAAATCCTGCAAATTTATCAAATTTGCTCTAAAATCTTCCAGATTCTTAAAAAAAATATTAATAGTTAAAAATGTACATTTGTTTTACTTTGTTAAAATCTTTTCAAAATTTAAATTATTATATATTTTTCTAAACTTCTAAATATTTTTAAAAATTACCCTAATTTTATTTTTAATCCTGCAAATTTAAAGAAATTGCGAAAATTTTGAGAATCTTTTAGTGTATATTAAAATCTTTATAGAAATTCTGTTTAAATAATTTTTTTTTAAATGTTCAAAATTCTACATTTTATTTCAGCTTTTTAAAAATGTTTTCAAATTATTTTCGAAAACTATTTAATATCTTTTTAAATAATTCAAATTTTACTTAATTTTTTTTTTAAATCACGCATATGTCCAATATTTACCCTAAAATCTTCCAGATTCTTTTTTGAAAAATTTAGAAATAGTTAAAAATGTCTAAAATTTTTTAAAACCTTTTCAAATTTTAAAATATTGTTGAAAATTATTTAATATCTTTAAAAATGATACAAATTTTTCCTAAAATATTCTTAAAATCTTGCAAATGTACCAAATTTGCTCTAAAAACTTCCAGATTCTTTTTTTTTAATTTATAAATCATTAAGAATGTACATTATTTTTAATTATTTTTGAATTTTTTTAAACTTTTAAATATCTTTTAAAATGATTTTAATTTTATTTTAAATCCAACAAATTTAAAGAAATTGGTAATTTTTTTAAAATCTTTTAGAGTGTTTTAAAATCTTTAAATAAATTCTGTTTAAATTATTTTTTTCAAAGTCTACATTTTATTTTAATTTTTAAATTATTTTTCAAAATTATTTAATATTTATTTTAAATGATTCAATTTTTTCCTACAATATTTTTGAAATCCTGCAAATTTACTAAATTTGCTCTGAAATCTTCCAGATTCTTTTTTGAGAAATTTTTTTTAATTTTCAGAAATCTACATTTTATTCGAAAATTTAAAAAATGTTTTCGAATTTTAAATTATTTTTGAAAATTATTTAATATCTTTTAAAATGATTAAAAATTTTTCTAAAATATTTTTAAAATCCTACAAATTTATCAAATTTGCTCAAAAATCTTCCAGATTCTTTTTAAAAAATGTATTAATGTATAAAATGTATTAATGTATTAATATTAAATGTATTAAACTTCTAAATATTTTTTAAAATGATTATGATTTTTTTTAAATCCTGCAAATTTAAAGAAATTGCGACAATTTTTCAAATTTTTCAAAAATCTACATTTTGTTTGAAATTTCTAAAAATGTTTTCAAATTTTTAATTATCGTTGAAAATTATTTAATATTTTTTTAAATTATTCAAATTTTACCTTAAAGATTTTAAAATCAGGCATACTACACTAAAATCTTCCAGATTCTTTTTTGAAAATTTTAGAAGTCTTTAAAAATATACGTTTTGCTTAAAATTGGCTTAAATCTTCGCAAATTTGTAATTATTTTCGAACTTTTTTAAAACTTTTAAATATCTTTTAAAATTATTCTAATTTTATTTTTAATCCTGGAAATTTAAAGAAATTGCGACAATTTGTGAAATCTTTTAGAGTGTTTTAAAATTTTTAAAGAAATTCTGTTTAAATTATTTTTTTCAAAAATCGACATTTTATTTGAAATTTCTAGAAATGTTAAATTATTTTTGAAAATTAATTAATATCTTTTAACATTATTTAAATTTTTCGTAAAATATTTTTAAACTATTGCAAAATTACCAAATTTTCTCTAAAATTGTCTAGATTCTTTTTAAACTATTCAAGAAATTTTTGTTCAATTTTATCTTCAAATAATTCTTTAAAAATATCAATTCTTTTTAAATTTTCCTAGTAGGCAAAACTGCAAAAAAATGGCATTCAAATTTCCTAGATTCTGTTTCGAAATTTTAGGAAGTCATTTTAAATGTTATAAAATATTTTTTACTTTTCGCTTAAAATAAATTTTTCAAAATGAAAAAAAAAATCACTTAATATTATATTATTCTAGTTTAAAGAAAAATTTTACGTAAAATTCTATCAAATATTTTAAAATTATTATCGACACTCTGATTTTCAAAATTGTCGCAATTTCATTAAATTTGCAGAATTTAAAATAAAATGAGAATTAGAATAAAAAATAAGTTCATCCAGGCATAAAATGAGAATTTTTTTCTTCTCTCTCAGGTTCCGGAAGGTTCGGAAGTGAAGGTTGGACAGCTAATTGCTATTTTAGTAGAAAAAGGAACGAATTGGAAATCAGCGGTTGTTCCTACAGCGACCAAAGTTGCAGCTTCTGCAACTCCTGCTGCAGCAGTTCCGACTCCTAAAACTGGTGCTCCCTCTGCGCCATCTCCTTGCGGTCCCAAACCTCCAGCCAGTGGCCAGTAAGTCAATTTAATTTCTTTTCCCCCATTTTTTCAAGTTAAAAAAAATAGAAAAAATCATGGTTTATTGTAATTAAATGACATTAATTTTATTTTATTTTATTATATTGCATTTTTTTTAGTAGGCAGTTGTTATAGAGAGAAAAAAATTAGTAGTTGCATTTCAAATTCAAATATTTGATTTTTTAAGCCAAAAAGATTATTTTTTTTTAGAAGAGAGTTGAATTTTCAACCCGAAAAATAAATTTTCGACAAAAGATAAAAAATGAATTTTCAGTCCGCAAGGACGAATTTTTCAAAAAAAGAGTTAAATTTTCTACCAGAGAAGATGATTATAAAAAAAGAGTTGAATTTTTAACAAAAGAATTTAACATTTAACAAAATAGTTAATTTTTTTCTGAAAATAGTGGAAGTTTTAACTTAAAATATTCACGATATTTCTGCATTTTATCATTAATTTCTTCAAAACTTTAAAAAATTTAAATATCTTTCAAAATTTTTAAAAATATTTTTAATCTCTTCAAAAATTCATAAATTTATGTTTTGAACTGACTGTAATTTAAAAAAAAAGTATTAATAGTTAAAAATGTACATTTGTTTTACTTTGTTAAAATCTTTTCAAAATTTAAATTATTATATATATATTTTTAAAGTTCGAAATATTTTTTAAAATGATTCTAATTTTATTTTTAATCCTGCAAATTTAAAGAAATTGCGACAATTTTGAGAATCTTTTAGTGTGTATTAAAATCTTTAAAGAAATTCTGTTTAAATTAATTTTTTTCAAATGTTCCAAAATCTACATTTTATTTCAACTTTTTAAAAATGTTTTCAAATTATTTTCGAAAACTATTTAATATCTTTTTAAATAATTCAAATTATACTTACATTTTTTTTAAATCACGCATAGGTCCAATATTTACTCTAAATTCTTTCAGATTCTTTTTTGAAAAATTTATAAATAGTTAAAAATGTCTAAAAATTTTTAAAATATTTTCATATTTTAAAATGTTGTTGAAAATTATTTAATATCTTTAAAAATGATTCAAATTTTTCCTAAAATATTCTTAAAATCCTGCAAATTTACCAAATTTGCTCTAAAAACTTCCAGATTCTTTTTTTTTAAATTTATAAATCATTAAGAATGTACATTATTTTTATTTTGTTTAAATCTTTTCAAATTTTAAATTATTTTTGAATTTTTTTTTAAACTTTTAAATATCTTTTAGAATGATTCTAATTTTATTTTAAATCCTCCGAATTTAAAGGAAT
This sequence comes from Belonocnema kinseyi, assembly GCF_010883055.1. Lineage (NCBI taxonomy): Eukaryota > Metazoa > Arthropoda > Insecta > Hymenoptera > Cynipidae > Belonocnema > Belonocnema kinseyi. The sequence goes on from NC_046661.1 coordinate 138,154,792, forward strand.
TGGGAAATTTTTTTAATCTTTTAGAGTGTTTTAAAATCTTTAAAGAAATTCTGTTGAAATTAATTTTTTTTTTTAATTTTTCAGAAATCCATATTTTATTTGAAAATTTTAAAAATATTTTCAAATTTTAAATTATTTTTGAAAATTATTTAATATCTTTTAAAATGATTCAATTTTTTCCTAGAATATTTTTAAAATCCTGCAAATTTATCAAATTTGCTCTTAAATCTTCCAGAATCTTTAAAAAAATGTATTAATAGTTAAAAATGTACATTTGTTTTACTTTGTTAAAATCTTTTCAAAATTTAAATTATTATATATATTTTTAAACTTCGAAATATTTTTTAAAATGATTCTAATTTTATTTTTAATCCTGCAAATTTAAAGAAATTGCTACAATTTTTCGAATCTTTAAAAAATTTAAATATATTTAAAAATTTTTAAAAATATTTTTAATCTCTTTAAAAATTCCTAAATATATATTTTGAACTGACTGTGATTATTACTAAAATTTTGCATAATCTTTTCAAATTAAAATAAATTGCCTTAAAATTACCAACAAAGGAAAATTTCCTGATTATGAAATTTTCGAACTTAAAAAATTAAAATCTACATTTTGTCATTAATTTTCTGAAAACTACAAATTTCTGAATATTTTTCAAAATGATCTTGAAGATTCGTTTTCAACAATTTTGAAAATATTTTAAAGGGTTTAAAAATTTTTTTAAATATTCTCTTAAACTCAATTTTTCAAAATAAAACGTTATTTTTAATTTTTACGGGAATCTTACTTTTTTATTTTGAAACCATTCAACATCCTCAAAATTTTATTTAGAAGTCTTTTAAATTGTCAAATTTAAAATAATTGTTTAAAAATCTTCTTAAATTTAAAATGATTTTTATTTAATTTTATATCTTAGGAATTTAAAGAAATTTCTTTAAAATCTTACAGATTGTATTTTTTAACTTCTAAATATCTTTTAAAATGATTATAGTTTTATTTTAAATAATGCAAATTTGTTTTCCAATTTTTAATTACTTTTGAAAATTTTTTAAATCTTTCACAATGATTACAATTTTGCCTAAATGATTTGTTAAATCATGCAAATTTACAAAATTTGTTTTAATATCTTACAGATTCTTTTTTGAAAATTTTAGAAATCCTTAGAAATATACATTTTCTTTAAAATTTGTTTAAATCTTCTTAAATTTTTAATAATTTTTGAACTTTTTTAAAACTTCTAAATATATTTTAAAATGATTCTAGTTTTATTTTAAACCCTCCAAATTTAAAGAAATTTCGACAAGTTTGGATATCTTTTAGAGTGATTTAAAATCCTTAAAAAATATTCTGTTTAAATTAAATTTGTTTAATTTTCAAAATTTTACATTTTGCTTGAATTTTTTAAAAATCTTTTCATTTTTGAATTATTTTTGAATTTTTTCCCGATTTCTAAATATATTTAAAAATGATTCAAATTTTTCCTAAAATATTTTTAAAATCCTGCAAATTTATTAAATTTGCTCTACAATCTTCCAGATTCTTTTTTGAAAAATTTATAAATCGTTAAAAATGTATATTTTTTTTAATTTTTTTGAATCTTCTCAAATTTTAAATTATTTTTTTTTAATTTGAAGAAATTGTGACAATTTTGAGAATCTTTTAGAGTGTTCAAAATCCTTAAAAAAATTCTGTTAACATTTTTTTTCAAAAATCTAAATTTAGTTTGAAAATTTTAAAAATATATTCAAATTTGAAATTATTTTTGAAAATTTTTTAATATCTTTTAAAATGATTCCAATTTTATTTCAAAGATTTTTCAAATCATGTTTTTTTCAAATCAATTTTCCTTAAAATCTTCCAGAGTCTTTTTTGAAAAATTTATAGATAGTTAAAAATTTACATTTTTTTAAATTTCTGTAAGGCTTTTAAATCCTGCAAATTTAAAGAAGTTGCGACAGTTTTGGATATCTTTTAGAGTGTTTTAAAATTGAATCGAATGATTCGAATTTTTTTCGTACTATTTTTTTTAAATCCTGCAAAACTGCCAAATTTCCTCTAAAATCTTCTAGATTCTTGTTCGACTATTCTAGATTTTTTTTTCAATTTTATCCTAGAATTAATTTCAAAAATAACAAATCTTTATAAATTTGTCTTCGTGGTTGAAGAATTTTTTTAGTCTCTTGAATACCCGATTTTTTCGAAAATGTTTTATCCTTGGAAATGTAAATTTTGAAAAAAATTAATTTAAACAGAATATTTTTTAAGGATTTTAAAATCCTTAAAAAATATTCTGTTTAAATTAATTTTTTTCAATAGTTAACATTTGGTTTGCAATTTTTTATCTTAAATTATTTTTGAAATTTTTTCAATATTTCTTAAAATGTTTAAACTTTGTCGCGCAAGTTCTTTTATATCCGGAAAATTTTCCAAATTTGCTTTAATATCTTTCAGATTATTTTTTGAAAATTTTAGAAATCGTTAAAAATATATACATTTTGTTTCAAATTTATTTAATTCTTCTCAAATTTTAAATAAATTTTGAAATTTTTTAAAACTTCTAAATATCTTTTAAAATGATTCTAATTTTTTTTGTACAATTTTTTTTAAGTCCTGCAAAACTACCAAATTTCTTCTAAAATCTTCTAGATTCTTGTTGGACTATTCTAGAATTTTTTTTAATTTTGTCTTAAAATTAATTTAAAAAATAACAAATGTTTTTAAATTTGCCTTGGTGGTTCAAGAATTTATTAGTCTCTTGATCAGAAACAGTTACAATTTCAACAAAATAGTTGAATTTTCAAGCCAAAAAAGGCTTTTTAAGAAAATAGTATATTTTCAAAAATTAATTATATTATATATTTTTAAAAAGAATCTACAAAATTTTTAAGGCAGTTTTTTTATTTTGCAGGATTTTACATAATTTTTGGAAAAAATCGAGTAATTAAAAAAGTCATTTAGGGCATTTAGAAGTTTGAAAAAAATCTTTTTAATCTCTCTAGAAATTAAAAAATTTCCTATTTATGACACTGGCGATCAAAACAATTTAAATCAACATTGTATCTTTATTTTTTCGAAATCATTTATTATTTTTGACATTTTTTCTAAAATTTTAAATATCTTTTAAATGTCACTAATTTTTTGTCATTGTTTCTAAATTTTTAAACAGTTTTCGAAATGATTCGGATACCTCTTATTTTGCTTTTTAATGCTGCAAAATAAAAAAAATTGCCCTAAAATTTTGGACCTTTTTTTTACAATTTTGGAAACCTTTTGAAATTTTTAAAAATCTTTTTAAATATTCTCATAAAATCTGCAATTATATGTGCAAAATAAAAAAATTTCCCTGGAATCTCCCAGATTCTGTTTTGACAAGTTTAGGAAATCTTTTGAAATCTTTTAAAATTTTATTATATATTCCTCAAATTTTGATTTGAAATGTTTTTAAATTATACATTTTGTTAAAAAAAATTTAGTCTGGTCAAATTAAAAATTATTTTGGAAATTTTGCTTACACTTCTAAATATCTTTAAAAATGATTCCAATTTTATTTCAAATCCTGAAAATTTCAAGGAATTGCTTTAACAAAATAGTTGAATTTTCAACAAAAAAATTAATTTTTTTAAACAAATAGACGAATTTTTAACAAAATAGTTGAAATTTTTATTTATAAAATAACAATTTCCAATCAAAAAGGCAATATCTAAATTTACAGATAAAAAAATTAATTTTTAACTAAAAAAAAAGAATTTCCAACAGAAAAGTTAATTTTTTTCAAGTAAATAATTTGTTTTATTTGTATAATTTGTTTAATTTTCAAACAAAAACATTAATTTTCTATAAAAAAATACGAATTTTCAACCAGAAAAGATCAGTTTTCCACACCAAATTTTTAACAAAAAGATCATTTTCTAATCAAGAAATTAAATTTGGAAGCTTTTTAAGGATTTAAAAAGGTTTGAAGATAATAAAAAGATTTTCTCATGGTTTTTGGGCAAATTTCAAATCATTCTTTTTTTAAATAAGTTTTAAGAGAAAACTTAAAGATTTTAATCATTTAAAAATATATTTAGAAGTTTTGGAAAATGTTAGGAATAATTTGAGTAAGTTTAAAAATACTTTGATTAAAAATTGAACAGTTTTTTGAAATTTCGTGTTTTTTTGTTGTGAAAATTAATCTTTTTTAGTTGGAAATTTAACTGTGCAGATGAAAATTTATGTATTTTTTGTAATTCATCTTTTTCGGTAGAAAATTAATCCTCTCGGTTTAAAATTAACTTTTCTGTTGGAAATTCTTCTCTTTTTTTTTAGTTAGAAAATTAATTTTTGTTGTTGATAATTCATCTTTGTAACCTCAAAATTGTTGTTGAAAGTTTAATTATTTTGTTGAAAATTCAACTATTTTTTTAAAGCACTTTCTTGAAATTTTCAGGATTTGAAATAAAATTGGAATCATTTTTAAATATATTCTAAAGTTTAAAAAAATTCAAAAATAATTTAAAATTTAAGAAGATTACATTTTTTAACAAAATGTATAATTTAAAAAAAATTGAAATCAAATTTTGAAAAATATATAACAAAATTTGAAAAAATGTTAAAAGATTCTTGAGATTCCTCCGAAAATTTTATATGATTCTTATTTTCTAAAATTTATTTTAAGAGAATATTTAAAAAGATTTTTAACATTTTTAAAATTTTTCCAAAATTGTTAAAAAAAAAGAAGTTGCAAAGTTTTCAGGAAATTTTTTAATTTCGCAGCATTAAGAAGGAAAATAAGAGGTAGCCGAATTATTTCGAAAGCTATTTAGAAATTTAGAAACAATTTCAAAAATAATTTAAAATTTTTTAAAAATTATTGATTTTTTTAAGCTTTTAAAATAATTTCTTAAAATTTCGAAAGACAATATATCAAATTTTAAATCAAAATTTTGTGAATTTTGCAAGGATAAAACGTTTTAGAAAAAATCGTGTATTCAAGATACTAAAAAAATTCTTCTATGTAAATTTAAAAAGATTGGTTGTTTTTGAAATTAATTTTAAGACAAAATTGAAAAAAATTCTAGAACAGTCTAACAAGAATCTAGAAGATTTTAGAGGAAATTTGGTAGGCTTGCAGGATTTAAATAAAATGGTACGAAAAAAATTTGAATAATTTAAAAGTTATTAAAAAACAATTTAAAACTTGAAAAGATTTTTAAAAATTTGAGACAAAATGTAAAATTTTTATAATTAAAATAATAAAATTAGAATAATTTAAAAATATATTTAGAAGTTTTAAAAAATTTCGAAAATTATTTAAAATTTGAGAAGATTTAAACAAAATGTATATTTTTGACGATTTCTAAAATTTTAAAAAAATAATCTCTAACATATTAGAGCAACTTTTGTAAATTTACATGATTTAAAAAATCTTTTAGGTAAAATTGGAATCATTTTAAATGATATTAAACATTTTCTTTTAATTTTCAAAAATAATGCAAAATTTGAATTTATTTTAAAAATTTTCAAACAAAATGTAGACCTTTGAAAATGTTGAACAAAATTTTTAACAGAATTTTCTTAAAGATTTTAAAACACTAAAAGATTCTCAAAATTGTCGCAATTTCTTTAAATTTGCAGTTTTTAAAATAAAATTGTAATTATTTTATAAGATATTTAAAAGTTTTTAAAAAATTCAAAAATGATAAAAAATTTGAGAATATTTAGACAAATTAAAAATAATGTACATTCTTAACGATTTATAAATTTTAAAAAAAGGATAAAAAAATTTTCTCAAGATTCCTTGGAAAACTAAAAGATATTTTTATTGTGTAAAATTAATCTGCTTTGTAAAAAATTCACGAATATTGTTGAAAGTTCAATTGTTTGGGTTAAAAATTGAAGTCTTTTTGTAGAAAATTCAAAATTTTGGTTGAAGAATTAATTATTTTGTTTAAAGTTTGTATTTTTTGGTTGACTTCGAACTTTTCAAAATTTAAAATCAAAATCTGCTTTTGCTCAAATAAAAATTATTAGATTCTTTTTTGAGAAGTTCAAATATATTATTTAAAATTCGTCTTATCAGGTAAAAAATTAATCTTCGTTAAAAAATTCATATTTTTGGTTGAAAATTCAATTTTTTTATTCGTTAAAAGTGGAACTGTCTCGTTAGAGAAATTAACTATTTGATTGATAATTAATTATTTGTTGAAAATTCGTTTTTTTTGGTAAAAAATTAATTTTTTAAATTAGAAATAAAACTGTTTGGCTGAAAATTGATCTTTTATAGTTGAAAATTTATTTACTTGGTTTGAAACTCATATTTTTCGGCAGAAAATTAATATTTACGGTTGAAATTTCATTATTAAAACAAAATAATTTGAATAGTCGGTTAGTGGAACTACTATCTTAAAAATATGTGTTTTAGTTGGCGATTCATAATTTTAGTTGAAAATTCAATCATGTGGTTTAAAATAAACCTATTTTTTTAAACAAATTTATTGTAAAAACTTAATTCTTTAAATTAAAAATAGAATTACTGCACTTTTGGTTAATTTATATGCAATTTTGCTTGAAAAAACATCATATCAGGTAAAAAGTTAATCATCGTCGTTAAAAATTCATATGATTTTGGTTGAAAATTTAAAGATTTGGTAGAAAATTAATATTCTTTGTAGAAAATTAAAAAAATTTGTTTAAAAGTTTTCTTTCTGGTTGAAGAGTCAACTGTTTTTCGTTAAAAATTTAAATTTTATAGTTCAAATATCAACTATTAAATTTTTTAAAAGAGAATTTAGTTATTTTAGTTAAAAATTGATTAAAATTAAAAATGAATTAAAATTCTTATTTTAAAGAAAATTATTTTTTTACTAAAAAGTGAACTATTCAGTTTTGAGCTGAAAATTCAAATTTTATTAATTAAAAATTGAACTATTTGGTTGAAAAAACAACAATTTTAGTTAAAAATTCAACTACTTGGTTGAAAATCCATGTATTTTGATTTAAGAAAATTTTTTCGGTAGAAAATTAAGCTTTTTGGATGGTAACTCATATTTGAAGTTAAAAATTCAAACGTTTCATCAAAAGTTCATATATTTCGTGGCAAATTGAACAATTTTTTTAAAAAATAATCCTTTTTGTTTCAGTTTAAACGTAGGAATAATTATATATATAATAATAAATAAAACCATAATTTTATGTAATCTAATGCAACCGAGAGTTTTTGATAGAATCTTTACTGTCCGTTTTTGTTTTTTAAATAAATATATTAATAAATAAAAAAATAATTTTTTTTTTTAAATTCGTATTCTTAACTGAATTTTTTTCAGAGTTTACGGTTTGTCCGTAAAACGACTTCTGGAAGAATATGGTTTGAGTTCCGGCTCGATAAAAGGAACCGGTCGAACAAATCGACTCCTGAAGAGCGACGTTTTGACTTATATTCAATCCAATAATCTCCAGAGAGTCGCTCCACAAACAGGTGAAATTAAATAGAAATAAAACTAGTTTTTTAATATTAAATATGAAGAAAGGGGGAGGGTCGGTAAGGCCGGTTTTTGGCCTAATTTATTTTTGGACCAAAAAATCTGAAAAAATCATGGTAGTATCTTATAAGTATCCCGAGTCGATTGCACGCTAAACGGACTACCCTCTACAAATATAGGAAACACCACTACCCACCAACTGTATTTTCGAGAGATTTGACACTCTTAAACATGTATTCTGAGGTTAGCTCGGGTTTACTATGGTTTTCGGGGTCGTCGAATACAAATCTGGCGTCCCTTGACTTTTATCGCGTCAGGTTCAAGGTCATTGGAAGGTCAAATCGAGAGAAAACGGTAAAAAAATCCAAAAAATACTTTATTGGTTTTTGGAGTCGCTAATTACGAATCTGGAATCCGTTGAACTCTATCGCTTCACGTTCAAGGTCATTTTAAGGTGATTTGAAGGTCAAATCGAGAAGAAACGGTAAAAAAATTTAAAAAAAAATATGTTATAGGTTTTTGGGGTCGCTGATTATTAACCTGGTGTCCGCTGACCTTTATCGCGGCAGGTTCAAGGTTATGGGAAGGTCAAATCGAGAGAAAACGCTAAAAAAAATATGTTATAGGTTTTCGGGGTCGCTGATTACAAATCTGGCATCCGTTGACCTCTGTCGCATCAGGATCAAGGTCATTTGAAGTTCAAATCGAGAAA
>NC_046661.1:138163067-138170808 GCF_010883055.1 Belonocnema kinseyi
ATTAAAATCTAATGAAATATTTGAAATTTTTTCTAAAATTATTGAAACCTTTTCAAATATTTATAAAAAATTCTTTAAAAATTTCGAAACTTTGGAAATCTTATGGAATCTTTGAAATTTTTGAGTTATTTGAAATTTTTGTGAAATTATTGAAATATTGATGAAATCTTTTAAAATATTTGTGAAATTTCTAGAAAAACTTCGACATTTAAAAAATTTTTTGGAATCTTTGAAATCTTTCAAATCTGTTCGAATATTTTGAAATATTTGAATTCTTTTTGAAATAACTGCAATCTTGTGAAATCTTTGTAAAATTATTGAAATCTTGGTGAAATCTTTTCAAATATTTGTAAAAAATTGTTTAAAAATTTCGAAACTTTGGAAATCTTTTGGAATCTTTTTAAATTTTTCAAGTCTAGTCGAATATTTGGGAAATTGATGGAAATATATTAAACTTTCTGAAATAATTAAAATCTAATGAAATATTTGAAATTTTTTCTAAAATTATTGAAACCTTTTCAAATATTTGTAAAAAATTCTATAAAAATTTCGAAACTTTGGAAACCTTTTAAAATCTGTTGGAATCTTTGAAATCTGTTCGAATCTTTGTGAAATTTATTGGAATATTTAAACTCCTTGCAAAATCATGGAAACCTTTGTGAAGTCTTTTAAATTATTTCTAAAGTTTTTAAAAATATTTCGCAATATTGGAAATTTTTGTGAAATCCTTTGAAATCTTTTGAAATCTCTTGAAACTTTTTATTAAAATATCTCGAAAATTCCCTAGAATTTTGAAAAATACCGGTCTGTGAGGCCTGAACTAGTTTAATAATTGAATTTTTCCCAATTTTCTTACGTGAAAGTTCCTCCCTGAAATTCTTGCGGCTTGAGCTTTCCCTCTCGAGCCTTGCCTGCAAGTTCTCGAATATTTGCGGAAATATCGCCGATGCTTTTCGATGGTGTATTGAAAACGATGGGGGTTATTAAGCCCGTGGGAGTCGCCACGGCCACCGAAACGTCCACATTTTCCGCGCGTATTGTCTAAAACATAGGAGCAAAAAAGTAAAAAAAAAAAAAGAAAAAATAGTACAAATTGTTCTAAAATTGTTGGAAATCAAAAGGGAATTTTCACCTGTCCATTTTTGTATAAACAATTAACATCCGGACATTCCAAGAGGGCGTGAGCAACAGCTTTCGTGACAAAATCATTCACCGATACTTTGATATTATCGGCTTGAAGTTTAGTACGCATTTCGCTCAGTTTGTCAATTTTTATGGCGATACTCGCATAGGAATGGGGAATAGTACTCTAAAAAGAGAAGAGGATCTTGAGTTTATTATTTATTATTTTTAAATTTTAAATTATGTAGGAAATAGTATTTTATTTAAAACTTTATTTAATCATTTTAATCTTTGTGAAAACTTTAAACTGTCTTTGAAATCTTTTGAAATCTTCTGCAATCTTTTAAACTTTTATGAAATCTTTGAAATCTTTGTAAAATATTCCGAAATATTTTGAAGTATTCCAAATTTGTTTGAATATTTACAATCTTAGCGAAATTTTCAAAATATTTTCGAAATTTTCCTGAAATCATTTGTGAAAGCTTTGTGAAATCTTCTGCAATCCTTTGAACTTTTTAAAAAGCTTTTGAAATCTTTGTGAAAACTTTTTAAAAATTCTACTCATTGTAATTTTGGGGAAAACTTTGAAATCTTCAAAATCTTTGTGAAATTTTCAGAATAATTACAAAATATTCCTGAAATCATTGACACCTTTCGAAATATTTGTCAAAGCTTTGTGAAATCTTCTGCAAATTTTCGAACTTTTATGAAATCTTTTAAATCTTTGGAAAAATTTGGAATTATTTTTGCAATCTTTTGAAATTTTATGAAATCACAAAAAATCTTTGTGAAAACTTTGAACTGGCTTTAAAATATTTTGAAATCTTTGTGTAAACTTTAAATTTTTTTAAAACAATTTTTATTTTGGTGAAAACTGAAATCTTTGTTAAATATTCCGAAAGAGTTTGAAATCATCAAAATCTTTGTGAAATTTTCAAAATATTTACGAAATCATTGAAACCTTTCGAAATATTTGTAATAACTTTGTGAAATCTTCTGAAATATTTCTTAAAACTTTCAACTGACTTTAAAATCTTTTGAAATCTTTGTGAAAACTTTAAAATCTTTTTAAATCATTATAATTTTTGTGAAAACTTTGAAATATTTCTTAAATATTCCGAAATATTTTGAAATCTTCAAAATCTGTTTGTATATTTAAAATCTTTGTGAAATTTTCAAAATATTTACGAAATCTTCTGCAATCTTTTGAACTTACATGAAATCTTTGAAATATTTATGAAAACTTTGAAACCTTTGTTAAATATTCCGAAATATTTTGAAAACTTCAAAATCTGTTTGAATATTTAAAATCTTTGAGAGATCTTCAAAATTTCTTTGAGTATTTAAAATCATTGCAAAATTTTCAAAATATTTACGAAATCTTCCTGAAATCATTGAAATGTTTCAAAATATATTTGTGAATATATCTTTTTTTTTAATCTTTGTGAAATACTCCAAAATATTTTGAACTCTTCAAAAAAATATTGAATATTTGAAATCTTTAAAAAAATTGTTAATAATTAAAATCTTTGTGAAATTTTCCTAAAATCATTGAAACGTTTCAAAAAATTTGTGAAAACTTTGAACTCTTTTTTCAATATTTTGAAATATTATAAAATCACTAAAATCTCTGTGAAAACTTTGAACTGTCAATGAAAACTTTCGAAATATTTGTGAAATTTTTAGGAAATCTTCTGCAATCTTTTGAACTTTTATGAAATCTTTGAAATATTTGTGAAAACTTTGAACATTCTTTGAAATCTTTTGAAACTTTATGAAATCGCTCAAATCTTTGTGAAAACTTTGAACTGTCTTTAAAATCTTTTGAATTTTTTGTGAAAACTTTGAAATGTTTGTTAAATATTTCGAAATATTTTGAAATCTTCAAAATTTGTTTGAATATTTAAAATTTTTACGAAATTTTCAAAATATTTTCGAAATCTTTGCTGAATCTTCTAAATTATTTTAAAATTTTATGAAATTTTTGAAATCTTTTAAAACCTTTGCTGAATTTTCTGAAATCTTTTGAATTTTTATGAACACTTTTTGGTATCTTTGTTAAATATTACGAAATATTTTGAAATCTTCAAAATTTGTTTGAATATTTAAAATATTTGTGAAATTTTCCAAATATTTACAAAATCTTCCTAAAATCCTTGAAACCTTTAAAAATATTTGTGAAATATTTTTGAAATCTTCTGCAATCTTTCGAACTTTTATGAAATTTTTGTGAAAACTTTGAATTCTTTTTTCAATCTTTTGAAATTTTACAAAATCAATAAAATCGTTGTGAAAACTTTCAACTGTCTTTAAAACCTTTTGAAATTTTTGTGAAAACTTTCTGAAATATTCCGAAATATTTTGAAATATTCTGTGTAAAATTATTAAAATATTTTCTAAATCTTTTTAAATTATTGTGAAACCTTTTAAAATCTTTTAAATTTTCTGAAATATTTTGAAATATTGGAATTTCTTAAATCTTGGTAAAATCTTTCAAATATTTTAAGAATATTTCGAAATTTTCAGGAACCCTTTCTTCGGCTTTTAGAGACATGAAAATTTTTGTGGAAATTTCGAAATCTGTTAAAATCTTTGAAATCTTTGTCAAATATTGGTTAAAATCTTCCAAATATTAAAAAAAAATTTTAATGTTTACAAAAACTTTCAAATCTTTCTCATATTGAATATTATTATTATTATTATTATTATTATTATTATTATTATTATTATTATTATTATTATTATTATTATTAACTCATATTGAATAATATTGAATTATTTGAGTAATCTTTTGATAACTTGAAAATTTTTAAAGTTATTTTTAATATTTGAAATCATTGAAATCTATGTAAAACAGTTAAATCTTTTTCTAATCTTTTGAGACCTATGAAATCTGTTGAAATATTTTTAAATCTTTGAAATCTTTTCGAATTTTTTAAATCCTTGTAAAATCTTCCAAATCATATAAAATATTTTGAAATCTTGGAAAAATATTGAAATTTTTTTTTAAATCTTTAAAATATTTTAAGAATGTTGTGAAATCTCTTTAAATTTTTGGGAAAACTTTCGTAGTCTTTTGTAAATCATTAAAATCTTCGCAGAATGTTTTTAAAATTTTGTGAATTTTTTCTGAACCCTTTTAAAATCTATGAAATTTTTCTGAAATATTTTGAAATCTTTTTGAATCTTTTAAATCCTTGTGAAATCTTCCAACCCATAAAAAATCTTTTCAAACTTTGGAAAAATATTGGAATTTTTGGAATCTTTGTAAAATCTTTAAAATATTTTAAGAATATTTTTAAAATATTTGTGAAATCTTACAAAAAATTTAAAAATTTACAAAAACATTCAAATTTTTCTTATATTATTGAAATTAAAAAAATATCTTTCAAGCCATTGAAATCGTTGTAAAATCATTAAAATATTTAAAGAATATTTTGAAAATCTTTTGAAGTTTTTGTGAAACCTTTAAAAATCTATGAAATTTTCTGAAATATTTAAAAATATTTCGACTTTTTTAAATCCATGTGAAATATTTCGAGAATATTTTGAAATCTTTTGAAATTTTTGGGAAATCTTCTAAATATTTTAAAAATATGTGTGAAATATTAAAAATATTTAGAAAAACGTTCAAATTGTTCTCATATTATTGATTTTGTTTTAAAAATCTTTCGAGCCATTGAAATATTTGTAAAATAATTAAAATATTTTAAGAATATTTATGAAATCTTTTGAAATTTTTGTGAAGCCTTTTAAAATCTATGAAATTTTCTTAAATATTCTGAAATTTTTTCGAACTTCTGAAATCCTTGTAAAATCTTCCAAATCATATAAAATATTTTTAAATCTTTGGAATTTTTGAAATCTCTGTGAAATCTTTAAAATATTTCAAAAATAGTTTGAAATCTTTTGACATTTTTGGAAAAAATATTTACAAAAACGTTCAAATTTTTCTCATATTATTGAAATTTTTAAAACTCTTTCAAGCCATTGAAGCCCTTGTAAAATCATTAAAATATTTGAAGAATAGTTTTGAAATCTTTTGAAATTTGTGTCAAATCTTTTAAAATCTATGAAGTTTTCTGAAATATTTTGAAATTTTTTTAATCTTTTCGAATTTTTTGAAATCATATAAAATATTTTGAAATCTTGGAAAAATTTTGAAAATTTTGAAATTTTCGGGAAACCTTTCGCCCTTGAAATCTACATAAAATCATTAAAATATTTGAGGAATATTTGTGAAATCTTTTGAAATTTTTGGGAAACCATTTAAAATCTTTGAAATATTATCGAATTTTTTAAATACTTGTGAAATCTTCCAAATTATATAAAGTACTTTGTAATCTTGGAAAAATAATGGAATTTTTGTGAAATCTTTGTGAAATCCTTAAAATATTTTAAGAATATTTTGAAAAACTTTGAAATCTTTTGAAATCTATGAAATTTTCTGTAATATTTTGAAATCTTTTCGAATGTTTTAAATCCTTGTGAAATTTTACAAATCATAGAAAATATTTTGAAATCTTGAAAAAATATTTGAATTTTTGGAATCTTTGTGAAATCTTACAAATATTTTAAGAATATTTTGAAATCTTTTGAAATCTTTGTCAAATCTTTAAAATATTGCAAGGATATTTTGAAATATTTTGAAATTTTTGGAAAATTTTAAAATCTATTAAAATCTTTGAAATCTTTAAAATATTTGAAAATATCATTAAAATATTTTTGAAATCTTTTGAAATTTTAGTGAAGTCTTGTAAAATCCATAAAATATTTTGAAATCTTGGAAAAATATTGGAATTTTTGGAATCTTTAAAATATTTCAAGAATATTTTGAAATCATTGAAAATTTTTGGGAAAATTTTCGCAATCTTTTGGAATCATTGAAAACTTTTAAATCTATCAAAATCTATGAAATTTTCTGAAATATTTTGAAATCTTTGAAATCTATTTAAATCTTTGAAATCTGTGTCAAATATTTGTGAAATGTTTAAAATATTTTTTAAATATTAGAAAATATTAACAAAAACTTTCAAATTTTTCTCATTTGATTGAAATTTAGAAAAATTTACAAGAATATTTGTAAATTTTTTGAAATTTTTGTGAAACCTTTTAAAATCTATGACATTTTATGAAGTATTTTTAAATCTTTGAAATCTTTTCCAATTTTTTAAATCCTTGTAAAATCTTCCCAATCATATAAAATATTTTGAAATCTTGGAAAAATATTGGAATTTAAAAAATATGTTATAAATATTTTGAAATATTAAAAAAATTTTGGGATACCTTTCGTAATATTTTGGAGATCTTTTAAATCTTTTGCAAATATTTGTTTAGTCCTATAAAAATTTTAAAATATTTACAAAAACGCTTAAATTTTCCCCATCTTTTTGAAATTTCTCAAAATTTTTAAAGCTTGAAATCTGTGTAAAATCATTAAATTATTTTAAGAATATTTTTGAATTTTTTTTTAAACCTTTCGTAATCTTTTGCAGCCATTTAAATCTTTCTGAAGACCTGTGAAATTTTCTGAAATATTTTGAAATCTGTAAAATATTTAAAGAGTATTTTGAAATCTATTGAAATATTTGGGAAACATTTCGTAATATTTTGGATTCATTGAAAGCTTCGTGAAAACTTTGAAATCTATTAAAATCTATTAAAATCTTTTAAATCTTTATCAAATATTTGTGAAATCTTTAAAATATTTGAAAATATATACAAAAACGTACAAATTTTTCTCATATTATTGAAATGTTAAAAAATCTTTCAAGCCATTGAAATATTTTTTAAATCATGCAAATATTTAAAGAATATTTTTTAATATTTTGAAATATTTAAAAAAATTTGGGAAACCTTTCGTAATTTCTTGGAGTCATGGAAATCTTTTGTAAAATCATTCAAATATTTGAAAAATATTTTAAACATTTTTGTGAAACCTTTTAAAATCTATGAAATTTTCTGAAATATTTTTGAATTTTGAGAATTTTTAAATAATTTGACGCATATTTTGAAATCTTTTGAAATGTTTGGAAAAACTTTGAAATCTTTGTCAAATCATTTCAAATATTAGTGAAATTTTTAAAAACATACGATAAAGTTTTAAAATAATTTCATATTTTTACGAAATCTTTGAAAATTTTGTGAAATATTTGAGTAATATTTTGATAACTTGAAAATTTTTTAAATTATTTTCAATAATTGAAATCTTTTGCAATTTTCGTGCAATTTTTCGGAAATATTTTGAAATCATTGAAATCTATTTGAAAATCTTAACATTTTTTAAAAATCTTTTTGAAATATTTAAAAAATTTGTAAATCTTTAAAATATTTCATAAATATTTTGAAATCTTTTAAAATCTTCAAGTCTGCACATGCGCCCCGAAAAACTCTAACTCTCCAAGATAAACTAATAATAATTTATCTTTAAAAAACGCACCTTTGATTCTCCTAACCGTTTCGCAATAATGGCCCTGATATTTGAAACTTCCAAATCTTTGAAAGTTGAAGGACCAGTCGACCTCCTCGGTCGACTTATAATCACTGGTTCTTCCACACTCGCGACTCCTGCCGCAGCGCCTCAAAAAACAAAATAAATTTACAAAAAACAAAAAAAAAA
>NC_046661.1:138170908-138206853 GCF_010883055.1 Belonocnema kinseyi
AAATTTTTAAAGAATTTTTTACAAATTTTTGATAAGATTTCACCAAGATCTTAATAATTTTAGAAAAAAAATTCAACTATTTCATTAGATTTCATTTATTTCGAAAAGTTTCATATATTTCCATCAATTTCCCAAGTATTCGAACTGATTTTAAATGTTCCAACAGACTACAAAAGATTTAAAAATATTTTCAAAGTTTCGAAATGTTTCAAAAAATTTGAAAATATTCCACGAAGATTTTAATGATTTCACAAATATTTCAAAGATTTCAGTTATTTCACAAAAATTTCAAATAATTCAAAATATTTCGATAAATTTCCGAAAGATTCGAATAGATTTGAAAAATTTCCAAAGTTTCGAAATAATTCAAGAATTTCACAAATATTTCACCAAGGTTTCAACGATTTTAGAAAAAAGTTTTAAATATTTCAAAACATTGCAATAAATTTCCCAAATAATCGAAAATTTCTAATATTTCAAAATATATCAATTGATTTTTCAACGATTCGAAATATTCCAACAGATTTCAAATATTTCAAAAAATTTCACAAATATTTGAAAATATTCCACCAAGATTTCAAGAATTTCACAAATATTTGAAAATATTTTACAAAGAATTCAGTTATTTCACAAAAATTTCAAATCTTTCAATCAATTTCCCAAACATTCGAACAGATTTCAAATGCTCCAACAGACTACAAAAATTTTAAAAATATTTCCAAAGTTTCGAAATATTTCAAAAACTTTGAAAATATTCCACTAAAATTCGAATAATTTCACAAAGATCTAAAAGATTTCATAATATTTCACAAAAATCTCCAAAGTTTCGAAATATTTCAAGAATTTCACAAATATTTGAAAAGATTGCACCAAGATTTCAACAATTCTACAAATATTTTACTAATATTTAAATAATTTTAGAAAAAATTGTCAAAGATTTCATTAGATTGCATAAAAATTTCAAATATTTCAATAAATTTCCCAAAGATTCAAACCGATTTGAGATATTTCAAAAGTTTCGAAATATTTCAAGAAATTTCACAAGTATTTGAAAATATTTCAGTAATTTTACAAAAGTTTTAAAGATTTCATAAGATTTAAATTATTTCAGAAAGATCTCACAAATATTTCGACAATTTTACAAGATTTTGAAATATTACAGAAGAGTGAAAAGATTTCACCAAAATTTCAATGGTTTGAAAAGAAATTTCAATAATGTCACAAAGAATTGAAATATTTAAAACTATTTCAATTATTTAATCAACCAAAGCTTCCAACAGATTTAAAAGATTTCAAAGATTCCAGCAGATTGCAAAAGATTTTAAAAGATTTCCAAAGTTTTGAAATATTTCAAGAAGTTTTACAAAAAACATTTCAACAATTTTACAAGATTTCGAAATATTTCAGAAGAGTTAAAAGATTTCAAAAGATTTTTAAGTTTTCACAGAAATTTAACAAGGATTTCAAATATTTCAAAAGATTTCAGAAGTTTCCGGAAATTTCACAAATATTTGAAAAGATTTCACCAAGACTTCAATAATTTTACAAAGATTTTAAAAATTTCATAACATTTCAATTATTTCACAAAAGTTGCAAATATTTCAATTACTTCCCAAATATTTGAAGAGATTCGCAAGGATTTCAAATATTTCAATAAATTTTACAAAGATTCGAACGTATTTGAAAGATTTCAAAGATTCCAACAGATTTTAAAAGATTTCCAAAATTTTTAAAGAAATTTGAAAATATTCCACTAAGATTTCAATAATTTCATAAAAATTTCAACTATTTCAGAATATTTCAATAAATTTTCCAAAGATTTGAACAGATTTTAAAGATTTTAAAGATTTTAAAAGATTTCAAAAGTTTCGAAATATTTCAAGGAATTTTACTAAAAACATATTTAAAAAATTTGACAAGATTTCGAAATATTTCAGAAGAGTTCAAAGATTTCAGAAGATTTCAAAGTTTTCACAAAAATTTAACAAAGATTTCAATTATTTCAAAATATTTTAATTATTTGACAAAGATTTTAATGATTTCAAAATAATTTAAAAGTGTCGAAATATTTCAAGAAATTTCACAAATATTTGAAAAGACTTGACCAAGATTTCAATCATTTTACAAAGATTTGAAAGATTTCAATTATTTCATCAAAATATCAAATATTTCAAAATATTTTGATAAATTTTCTAAACATTCGAACAGATTTGGTAGATTACAAAAGATTTTAAAAGATTTCCAATTTTTCGAAAGATTTCAGGAAATTTTAAAAATATTTAAAAACATTTCGCCAAGATTTCAATAATTTTAGAAAAAATTGTAAATATTTCAAAACTTTCGAAATTTTTTTAGAAATTTCACAAATATTTAAAAAGATTTCACCAAGACTTCAATAAGTTTAGGAAAATTTTTCCAAAATTTCATTAGATTTAAATTATTTTACAAAAATTACAAATATTTCAATATATTTCAATAAATTTTCCAAATATTTGAACAGATTTGATAGATTTGAAAGATTCTAACTGATTTCAAAAGTTTTCCAAAGTTTAGAAATATTTCAAAAAATTTGAAAATATAAAAAGATTTCAATTACTTCCACAAAAATTTCCAAATATTTCAATAAATTTCCTAAAGATTTGAACAGAGCTGGAAGATTTCAATTATTTTAATAGATTCCAAAAGATTTCAAAATATTTCAAAAAATTCCACAAATATTAAAAAGCGTTTCAAATAAATTTCAATAATTCCACAAAGAATTTGAATATTCTAAATTATTTCACTTATTTCCCTCGAAAATTCCAACAGATTACAAAAGATTTTGAAAGATTTCCAGATTTTCGAAGAATTCAAAAATTTCACAAATATTTGAAAAGAATTTCAATAATTTTTCAAAGATTTCAGAAGATTTTAGTTATTTCATAAAGAATTAAAATATTTCAAAATATTTTAATTATTTCAATTATTTCCCAAGTTTTCGAACAGATTTGAAAGATTCCAAAAGATTGGAAAATATTTTGAAAAGTTTCGAAATTTTGCTAAAAATTTCAAAAATATTTGAAAAGACTTCAATAATTTTACGAAGATTTAAAGATTTTATCACATTTCAATTATTTCATAAAAATATCAAATATTTCGATAAATTTCCCAAAGATTCGAACAGATATGAAAGATTTGAAAGATTCTAAAAGCTTTCAAAAGTTTCGAAATATTTCAAGAAATTTCACAAATATTTGAAAAGATTTCCCCAAGATTTTAATAATTTAACAAAGATTTCACAGATGTCCAAGTTTTCATAAGATTTCAATTATTTCAGAAAGATTTCAACAAATATTTCAACAATTTCACAAAGACTTTCTAAAGATTTAAAAATATTTTCAAAAATTAAAAAAAAATCTTTAACAAATCCTTTACAGCGATGTCAAACTAATTTACAGATAGCAAAAAATTACAAAAATATTTTATACAAATTTCAACGATTTTA
Source organism: Belonocnema kinseyi (assembly GCF_010883055.1). Taxonomy (NCBI): domain Eukaryota; kingdom Metazoa; phylum Arthropoda; class Insecta; order Hymenoptera; family Cynipidae; genus Belonocnema; species Belonocnema kinseyi. The sequence goes on from NC_046661.1 coordinate 138,174,393, forward strand.
CAAAGATTACAATGTTTCCAATAAAATTTTGAAATTGACGAAATATTTCAAACAATTTCACAATTATTTAAAAGATTTTAAAGAGATTTCAATTATTTCACAAAGAATTTAAATATTTAAAAATATTTCACTTATTTCCCCCAAAGATTTCGCCAAGATTTCAATAATTTTACAAGAATAGAAAGATTTCAATTATTTCATAAAAAAATCAAGTATTTCCAAATATTTCGATAAATTTTCCAAAGATTCGAACAGATTTCAAAAGTTTCGAAATATTTTGAGAAAGTAAAAAAGAAACTTAGTTCAACAATTTTACAAGATTTCGAAATATTTCAAAAGAGTTAACAAGGCTTTCAAATAATTCAAAGTATTTCAATTATTTCACAAAGATTTTAATAATTTCAAAAAATTTTAAAATTGTTGAAATATTTCAAGAAATTTCACAAATATTTGAAAAGATTTCACAAAGATTTCAAAGGTTTCAAAGATTTCAGAAAGATTTCCAAAAATATTTTAACAATTTTACAAGATTTCGAAATATTTTAGAAGAAGTAAAAGATTTCACTAAAATTTCGAAAGATTTAACAAAGATTACAAGTATTTAAAAATATTTTTTAATTATTACACAAAGATTTCATAACATTTCAATTATTTCCGAAAGATTTCAATGATTTCAAAAGATTTTGAATTATTTTAAAGATAGCAAAAAATTATAAAAATTTTATCGATTTCATAAATATTTCAAAATGTTTTAACAGGTTTGCCAGATTTCAAAACATTTCAATAATTTCACAAAGATTTCCAAAATTAAAAAAATTTTAAATATTAAAAATTATTTCACAAAGATTTCAATGATTTCAGAAGATTTCAAAATATGTCGCAAACTTTTTTTTAATTTCCAATCTTTTCACAAATCTTTTTATTTAAGAAATATAAAAAATTACAAAAATATTTTACAAAAACTTTAGCGATTTCACAAAGTTTCAATGGTTCCAAAAGATTTCAAAAGTTTAAAATATTTCCGAAGATTTCATAATGATTCCAAAAGACTTCAAAGTTTTCACAAAGATTTCAAATATTTAAAAATATTTCGAAATATTTTAGAGTTTTCACCAATTTTTCAAAATATTTTAAATGATTTCAAATATTTCAAAGTTTTTAAAAACATTCGGATGATTAAATTTTTTTCTAAGGTTTCAAAAGAATTTAGAATATTGATCAATTTGAAAGCATTTTAAAGAGTTAGAAATTTTTTGGGATAATGGATTTTCTAGAATTTCAGGAAATATAATATTTTATTTTATAATATTTTAGTGGATTTAATAAAAAGTATCAATGGATTTTTAAAAGTTTTTATTTAATTGATCCTGAGGATCAATTGCCAAAAATATTTACATATTTTATTTATTCATTATTTTTATTATATTTTTATTTATATCCTTTTATTCACTTTATATCTTTAATTTTTCTAAACTCATTTGAAACTTAGTTAATTAAATAAATTTTTCATATTTTTTAATTGTTTTGAATTCATTTGAATGTTTTTTAAAATTCAGTTTGATTAAAAAAATTTTTTTATTGAATTCTTCTCGTTTCCTTTAAATTCCTCTAAATGCATTAAAATTTCACTGATTTTTTTTTATTACAAATTTTTTTTCAATTTATTTTTAACTTTTGAATCGTTTCAGTCATTATTCATTTTTTTTATTATTTAAGCTGAATTCGTCTTTATTTACCCTGAATTCTTTGAAATTGTTTAAAATTCCCCTGAATTTTTTTCATTTCCTTGAATTTTTCTAAGCTCATTTTAAATTTATTGAATTTTTTGAAGTTTTATTTTTCATACTTTTAATCTGTTTTCAATTCAGCTGATTTTTTAAAAATTATCTTGAATTTTGAAGAATGTCATCGAATTCTTCTCCTTTACGTTAACTTCCTCGAAATTTATTCTAGTTATACGGAAATTAATGAAATTTTTATATTTAAACATTTTTGTCCAATTCCAATTTTTGTCAATTGGAATTCGTTTGAATTTAACTTGATTTTTTTGAAGTCTGTTGAATTTATCCTTAAGTTTTTAGCCTTTTTAGCCTGCTCTTTTCAATTGTTTGATACTTATTAATAAAAAATTTCCCATTAAAGGATCTCAAATCTCGGAATGTTTGGCATTTCACAATTTTCTGCGATTATAAATCCACCACAGACTGCAATTTTGGCCGTCGGAACTGGTCGAACCGTTTTAGGTAAATATTAAATCTTTGAAACTATTTCTTACAAAAAAAAAAAAAAAAGAAACAGGGTTTATTTTTTTACCGTAAATTTGACAAATTTTTAGAAGAAAAATTCATGGGAAATTTTTAAATTATAGTTTTATAAGGAATTTCAAGAGAAAGTCTGAAAGATTTTAAAGCAAAATTTTGCCATATTACATAATTTGAGAAAAAAATTTAAGTAAGTTTAGAAGATATTCAAAAGTTTTGAACGGATTCAAAAATAATTAAAACTTGCCAAGATTTTTAAAGAATGTTGTAAAGTTTCACGAAAATGAAAGATATTTTTTCAAGTTTCCAAGAAATATTAAAACAAGATTTAAAAAAAAAAGAATTTTTCTTATATTTTTCTTATTCTAAAAATAGTTTAGAAGATTTTAAAGCAAAGTGTTTCAATTTGGTAAGATTGCAAAATAAAAAACGAACAAAAATTGGGTAAATTCAAGAAATATTTAGTAGAATTTAAAAATTTAAAAATTAAGAAGATTGTAAGGTAATTTTTTTTAATTCGGAATGATTTGAAAATTTTCAGAAAAATCGTGTCAGTTGAAAATGTATCAAATATTCCTTGTTTTCTTCCCAACTTCTAAAAGTTCTAAACATCTTTTAACAGGACTCGAATTTTTCATAATATTTCGTAAAATTCTATATTATGAAAAAAATTCTTTAAAATCTTTTCCGCTGAGAACTGATTTTCAATAAAAAAAAAAAAAAAAAACTGTCAAAGAATTAGTTGATATTTTAACCAACGAAAATTAATTTTCAATCGGGAGAATTAATTTTCTGCCAAAAATAACATTTTTGTCATAAAATAGTTTAATTTTCAAACAAATAGTTAAATTTGCAACAAAAGGGGATTATTTTTCAAACGAAAATGGGACATTTAAATTTTCGGTAAAAAAAACATTCGTTTTGTAAGAAAAAAGTTAAATTTCCACTCAAAATTTCTTTTCAGTCTAGAAAAAAAAGATATTATGAAATTGTTAAATTTTCATGACAGAAAGATGAATTTCATACAAAAAAATTGAATTCAATTCGTTTTCAAACTAAAGAATGCACTTTTCTAAAAAAAAAATTAATTTTAACCCAAAAAGACGAATTTTCAACAAAGCATTTGAATTTTCAACCGATAAGTATATACAATTTTAGCCAAATTTTTTAATTTTCAAAAAAACAAAATTTTTAGCTGAACTAAATTTCAAGAGAATACATGAATGTTTCACAAAAAAGTTCATTTTCAACTACATAATTCATTTTCTAATAAAATCGATGAATTTTCAATTCAAAAGGACCAAATTTCAACTGAAGCGGATGACTTTATAACAAAAAATTTTTATTTACTGCAAAAAAACTTAATTTTAAATCAAATAGTTAATTCCTGTACAAAAAAGGTAAATTTTCTATCAAAAAGGATAATATTTTAATAAAATTCCTAAATTTTCAAAAAAATAAGAATATTTTCAACCCAATAAATTATTCAATAAATATTAAAAAATAATATCTTAAAAAAATTGCAGTTATAAGTTGAAAACTCAACTATTTAATTAAAAATTCATCTACTCGGTACAAAATTTAGGAATTTTGTTAAAAATTCATCTTTTTTAGTTGACTTTATTCGTTTAAAATTCCTTTGTTTTTTTTGCAATTTTTTTTTTCAAACAACAAATTTAACGCTTCTTTTTTCTCTTAAGACATTTTTTAATATCTATGTTTTTCCTCTTTTTGAATATAAAATATAAATTTTATTTTATATAATCTTCAATCGAGCTGAATTGAAATAAAAAAAAAATTTTGACTTAAAATTGATCAAAAAAGGATGTTTTAATTAAAGTTTGGCTGAAAATTGAAATGGAATATTCGCAAATTCTTAAAGCGTAATGAACACACTGCGACATCTTTTAATTAGAATAATTTGTATAGTAAAATATAACAAATAGTAAATAGTCTCAAAATTATATTTAATAATAACAATAAATATATCTACATTTCCACTGAGAACTAATTTTAATAAAAAAAACAACTATTTTTTACAAAATCATTTAATTGCTAACAATATAGTTAAATCCGTTACCAAAATGTTGATTTTTCAAACAAAAAAGATGAATAGTCTGCATTTTTAAACAATAATAGTTTAAGTTTTAACCAAAAAATTAAGCAGATGAATTTCTAATGAGAAAAATTAATTTTTAATGAAAATAACGATAAAAGCGAAATTTCTACAAAAAAATAGAATTTTACACCAAATTTTTTTATTTTAAACAAAATTGTTTAATCCTCAATCAAAATAGATAAATCTTCAACAAAAAAGTTGCATTTTTAACCAAAAAGAGATGAAATTTCTATCAAAAAGTGAATTTTCTACCTAGAAAAAATTTTCAGTCAAGAATGAAAAATAATGTTAAGCAAATTGCTGAATTTTCAACAAAAAAGATTAATGTTTATTAAAAAATGTTATAGTTGATATTTCTACTACAAAACTTTAAGAAAAAATAGTTAGATTTGACCAAACAGTATATATTTTCAACATGACTAGATTTTGAAAAAAAAAGTTGGTTTTCTACCAAAAAAAGTCGAATTTTCAACAAAAAAAAAACATTTTTTAACCAGAATGTTAAATTTTTAACCAAAAATGGAGTAGATAAATTTTCATTGAAAATGAATTTTCAAGCCAAAAAGCCTAATTCTCTATCAAACAATTTAATTTTAAAAACAGAACATGAAATAACAACAAAAAAGTTAATTTGCAATTAATCAGTTGACTTTTTTTAACAAAATATTTGAATTTTTAGTTAAAAAAATTGTTTACATCAAAAATAACTTTTAATTACATTTTTTAACCAGAAAAAAAACGAACTTTCAACTAAAATTATGAATCTTCAACGAAAAAAAAATGGAATTTTAAAAAAATTCGTTCATCTTTCAACCAATGAGTGAAATTTTCAATGAATAATTTTTTTGGTATAAAATTTTACTTTTTGTTTGCACATTCTGCAATTTAGTTAAAGATTTTAATATTTTATTGAAAATTAAAGTCTTTTGTTAAAAAGTAATTGTTTTTGGACGAACAATTATATTGTTTGGCAGAAAAATCATTTTTTAAAATTGAAAATTCATATTTTTTGGTTGAAAATTTATCCTTTTTTATTGGAAATTAATTCTTTTTATTTGAAAAGTCTATTATTGTATTTTTTTAATATAAATAATCTCTTTTACTTAAAAAACATACTTTTTGAAAAAATTCAACGATTTTTTTTGAAAAAGTCATCGTTTTTGGTCGAAAATTTATATTTTTGTAGAAAATTCATTTTTTTGTTGTTGAAAATGTATCTTTTGGTAGAAAAATCTTTTTTTAGTTGTTAAAAATTCACCTTTTATATTTGAAAGTTAATAATTTTTATTTAGTTTATTGAAAATTGAACTAGGTTCATAAAAAAGTCACCCTTTCTTTTAAATTAACCTTTTGGTTAAAAAAATCTATTTTGATTGAAAGTTAGTTCTTTTTATCAAAAACAAAACAAAGCAAACAAAAAAAAGTATTATATTTCTTTTTCAGAATTAATCTGAATTCAACTACTTTCTAAAAAGTTATATTTTTTTGTCAAAAATTGATACTTTTTGGATTGAAAATTCTCTTTTACTTTAAAAATCGTCTTTTTGAGTTTAAAATTCAACTATTCGCTAAAAAAAAAATCACTTTCTGGTTAAAAATTATACTATTTGGTTGAAAATTCAACTATTTTCTTAAAAAGTAATATTTTTTTAAATTAAAATTTGAAGTGATTTGTTAAACACTTGTATTTTTTGATAGAAAATAAATCCTTTTGGTGTAAAAATCCTCATTTGTTAAAAAATTCATATTCTTTAGTTTCAAAAATTCGTCTTCCTTGCTTCAAATTTAAACTGGCTTGTAAAATATTCATATTTACAAATTAAAATTTTAAGATTATATTTAAAAATGCAACTCTTCCTGATTTAAATTTTGAATAGATGACACTCTGCGATGACTGTAGTTATTTTCTTGTTTTTAATTCTCAGAATTTAATTTCAACGTGGATTTTTTTAGTATTTCGAATAATTTGAGTGGTGTCAAAGGCAAAAAAATATTTAACATACAAATGTTAAAATATTTGAGCTTCGTTGCAAAGTCTAATTGATTAATAAAAGTATCGCATTTAAAAATTGCACTGTCAGTCGGTTTTTGTCGAAAAAACAAATGTGCTTTTTCTCCCATAAATTTTATTTTCAGACACCTCGCTGACAAAATCGACAATGATGACCGTGACGTTATCTTATGACAGGCGAGCGATCGACGAGGACCAAGCTGCCGATTTTTTGGCGGTTCTTCGTGTCATGTTGGAAGATCCGACTTTTCTCGCTGTGGGCAGAGCTCAGGCTTTAAGACATCGACGCGAATGAAAAAAAATTTTTTTAATGCAAAACATAGTTTGAGAGTTTGTGAAAAAACTCGAATTGTCTCCTGACTTTAAAAAAAAAAAAAAATATTGTACAAAGGCCACGGAAACTCGCGAAAAGAGTTTTTAGATAATTTTCAAGTGCCGGGTCGAGTTTTGATTATCGATCTTGATCAGAAGGTCGTGGGAAAAATGAATATTTGACCGGATGTCGCAGTAGCTAACGAGTTCATTAAATTTTATTTAAAAATCAATTGTCACTCGATCAGAACTCGATAGTAATTACTGAAACGTAGTTAAATCCCGGATAAATATAAATATTATTATTTTAAAAACAAAGTTAAACACTAATGTGAAGTGAAAATTAAAGAGATTTTCACTCATTTTTGTTATTGTTCAATTCTGTTGAGATTATATTTGTTTGTTAGGTCAAAATTGTTGTAATTTGTAAATTACTCATTAGATATTTCATCTTGTAAATAAAGTATTTAATTTATTGTCCACACTGATCAATTTCGTCTAGTTAATGGCAAAAGAAATATATTTTTTTGCTAGTCCACTTATTACGAGGCTAAATTCCCGTTGATTTTATTTCAGGAGTGTTATGATCGAATTTGGAAAATTGATTTCCAAAACAGTTTGATTTTCTACCAAGAAGAATAATTTTCAGTGAAAAAAGAAATTTCTTTATAAAAATCCTTAGATTTTCGACAAAAAATTGAATCATCAACCAAAAAAAAAAAAATATTTTTAATTAAATAGTTGAATTTTCAAACAAAAAATATGAATTTTCGAGAAATTAGTCACATTTTCAATCAAAGAAATTTATTTTTTACTGAAATTATGAATCTTCAACTAAAGAAATTAAATTTTAACTAATAAGTTCAATTTTCAACAAAATGCGAAAATTTTCGACAAAATAATTACGCTGTTAATCAAAAAGCAAATTTTCAACAAAAAAAAACATAAATTTTTGTCTAAATACATAAATTTTCAACAATGTAGTTGCATTTTCAACCAAAAAGATTAATTTTTAACTAAAATTATGAGCTTCAAACAAAAAATGAATTTTTAATAAAATAGTTTAATTTTCAACCAAAAAGATGAATTTTTAACAAAATTGTTGAAATTTCTACCAAGAAGAATAATTTTCAGTGAAAAAATAATTTTTTTTATTAAAATCCGCAGATTTTCGAAAAAGAAAAAAAAATCATCAACCAAAAAAATGAATTTTTAATTAAATAGTTGAATTTTCAACCAAAAAATATGAATTTTCGACAAATTTGTCACATTTTCAACCAAAGACATTAATTTTTAACGAAAATTATGAAGCTTGAAACAAAAAATGTATTTAATAAAATAGTTTGATTTTCAACCAAAAACATGAATTTTTAACAAAATATTTGAAATTTCTACCAAGAAGAATAATTTTCAGTGAAAAAAGAATTTTTTTTATTAAAATCCGCAAATTTTCGAAAAAGAAAAAAAAATCATCAACCAAAAAAATGAATTTTTAATTAAATAGTTGAATTTTCAACCAAAAAATATGAATTTTCGACAAATTTGTCACATTTTCAACCAAAGACATTAATTTTTAACGAAAATTATGAAGCTTGAAACAAAAAATGTATTTAATAAAATAGTTTGATTTTCAACCAAAAACATGAATTTTTAACAAAATAGTTGAAATTTCTACCAAGAAGAATAATTTTCAGTGAAAAAATATTTTTTTTTATTAAAATCCGCAGATTTTTGAAAAAGAAAAAAAGAAAAAAAATCATCAACCAAAAAAATTAATTTTTAATTAAATAGTTGAATTTTCAACAAAAAAATGTGAATTTTCGACAAATTTGTCACATTTTCAACCAAAGAGATTAATTTTTAATTAAAATTATGAAGCATCAAACAAAAAGTGAATTTTTAATAAAATAGTTTAATTTTCAACCAAAAAGATGAATTTTTAACAAAATAGTTGAAATTTCTACCAAGAAGAATAATTTTCAGTGAAAAAAGAATTTTTTTTATTAAAATCCGCAGATTTTTGAAAAAGAAAAAAAGAAAAAAAATCATCAACCAAAAAAATTAATTTTTAATTAAATAGTTGAATTTTCAACAAAAAAATGTGAATTTTCGACAAATTTGTCACATTTTCAACCAAAGAGATTAATTTTTAATTAAAATTATGAAGCTTCAAACAAAAAATGAATTTTTAATGAAATAGTTTAATTTTCAACCAAAAAGATGAGTTTTTAACAAAATAGTTGAAATTTCTACCAAGAAGAATAATTTTCAGTGAAAAAATATTTTTTTTAATTAAAATGCGCAGATTTTCGAAAAAGAAAAAAAATCAACCAAAAAAATTAATTTTTAATTAAATAGTTGAATTTTCAACCAAAAAATATGAATTTTCGACAAATTTGTCACATTTTCAACCAAAGAGATTAATTTTTAATTAAAATTATGAAGCATCAAACAAAAAATGAATTTTTAATAAAATAGTTTAATTTTCAACCAAAAGAGACGAACTTTTCATCAAAAAGAAAAAATTTGTCTGATAATGAAAAAGAATTTTTAACAAAAGACCTGAATTTTCGAAACTTAGTTACATTTTTATTCAAAGAAATTAATTTTCAACTAAGAAAAATAATTTTTAGTCAAAAAATAAATTTTTCTAACTAAATACGGAAATTTTCGAAAAAATATTCGAAATTTCTATCAAAAGAAAATCTATTCTTTTGGTAGAAAATTTGAATTATTTTTTCGAAAATTCATATATCTTGTCTTAGTTTTTAACGGAAATTATGAATCTTAAAATAAAAAAATCTTGAATTTTTAACAAAATAGTTTAATTTTTTTTACCATGAAGAATAATTTTCGGTCGAAAAGAATTTTTAAAAATAAAATACGTGAATTATCGACAAAAGAATTGAGTTTTCTACAAAAAGGTGAAATTTTGGTTCAAAAAGAAACCTTTTAAAAAAATACATACATTTTTTGTAAAATGTATAAATTTTCAATAAATTATTTACATTTTCGACCAAAGGGATTCATTTTGGACTGAGATTATGAATCCTTAAGCCAGAAATGAATTTTTAATAAATTTCTTTAATGTGCAAAAAAAAAGACAAATTTTGTACCAAAAGGAATAGTTTTTTACCAAAAAGAATAATTTTTTGGTCAAAAATGATATTTTTTTAACAAAGTACGTGAACTTTCGAAAAAATAATCTAATTTTCTAACAAAATCATAAATTTTGTTTTAAATAGACAAATTTTCAAAACACTACTTGAATTTTCTAACACATAACTTTCATTATCAACCAAAGAAATTAATTTTTAACTGAAATTTTGAATCATCATCCAAAAAGTTAATTTTTAAATAAATAATTCAATTTTCAAACAAAGAAGATGAATTTTCAACAAAATAGTTACATTTTCAAACAAAAACTTCAAATTTTGACTGAATTTATGAATCTTAAAATAAAAAATTCATGAATATTTAACAAAATATTTGAATTTTCAGCCAAAAAGATCAATTTTCTGTCCAAAAAGGCGAATTAAAAAAAAACATGAATTTTGAACAAAATAGTTGAATTTTCTACCTAGAAGTGTAATTTTCGTTTAAAGAAGAAATTTTTTAAATAAAATACGTGATTTGAAAAAAATTGAATTTTCCACTAAAAGACTAAATTTCGGTTCAAAAATACAAATTAAGCAAAAATACATAATCTTTTTTTAAATACATCAATTTTCAACAAATTAGTTACATTTTCAACCAAAGAGATTAATTTTTAATGAAATAGTTTACTTTTCTATTAAGAAAAACATTTTTTATTAAAAAAAGAAATTTTTCTAATAAAATAAGTGAATTTTCTACCAATAATTTTCGGTCAATAAAAGCGAATTTTCAACAAAATGCACGAATTTTCGACAAAATAGTTTACATTGTCAATCAAAAAGAATAATTTTTTTCGGAAATTATGAATCTTAAAATAAAAAATTCATGAATTTTTAACAAAATAGTTTAATTTTCTACCAAGAAGAATAATTTTAAGTCAAAAAAGAAAATATTTTCATTAAAATACGTGAATTTTTGAAAAAAGAATTGAATTTTCTACCAAAAGAATAAATTTCGCTTTACAAATAAAATTTTCAATAAAAAAAATACATAAATTTTTTTTAAATACATAATTTTTCAACAATTTAGTTAAATTTTAAAACAAAAGGATTCACTTTTAACTGAAATTATGAATCTTCATTAAAAAAAATGAATTTTTTAGCAGAAAAGTGAAATTTTCAATCACCAGAGATAAATTCTCAACAAAAATGGTAATATTTGATATTTTGAAGAATTATAATTTTTATTAAAAAATAGTTAACTTAAAAATTGAATTTTTTTCACAAAATAGTTCCAATTCTTAACCAAAAGAAATTAATTTAAAACCGAAAGTTGAATTTTCAACGAAAAAGTATATTTTTCTAACAAAAAATAGGAATTTTCAACTAAATAGTTAAATTTTCAAGCAAAGATGAATTTTCCACTAAAATTATGAATCTTTAAACAAAAGAGATGACTCCTCAACAAAAATGGTAATATTTAAATTAAAAAATTAGTTTTAAATAACAAATATTTAAATTTATGAAAAAAAATTTTAACAAAATAGTTGCATTCTTAAGTAACAGGGGTTAATTTTTAACTGAAATTATGAATCTTGAAACAAAAAATAAATTAGCTCTTAACCAAAAGAGATTAATTTTTAACCAAAAACATAAATTTTCGTCTGAGATGAATAATTTTCTGCCAAAGGAAGAATTTTCAACAAAAAACATGAATTTTCGATAAAATATTTAGATTTTCAACCAAAAAGTGAATTTTTAACAAAATAGTTTAATTTTCAACTAAGAAAAATAATTTTTAGTCAAAAAAGAAATTTTTCTAACAAAATACGGAAATTTTTGAAAAAATAATTGAATTTTCTACCAAAAGAAAATCTTATCTTTTGGTACAAAATTCATTTATTTTTTCGAAAATTCACATATCTTGTTTAAATTTTTAACTGAAATTATGAATCGTAAAATAAAAAAATCTTAAATTTTTAATAAAATATTTGAATTTTCAACCAAAAATATCAATTTTCTGTCAAAAAAGACGAGTTTAAAAAATAATACATGAGCTTTGTACATAATAGTTGAATTTCTACCAAGAAGTATAATTTTCGTTTAGAAAAGAAATTTTAAAAATAAAATACGTGATTTTAAAAAAATTTTGAATTTTCTCCCAAAAGAATAAACTTCAGTTCAAAAAGATAAGAAAATATTTTAATGTTCTACGAAAAAGAAGAATTTGTTGGTCAAAAATGAAATTTTTTAAAAATAAAGTACGTGAAATTTCAAAAAAATGATTTAATTTTCTAAAAAATTAATAAGTTTTGGTTGAAAAGGACAAATTTTCAAAACAACAAATAAACTGTTTTCAATTTACATAAATTTTCTAACAAATAAGTTTAATTTTCAACCAAAGACATTAATTTTTAACTGAAATTATAAATCATTAACCAAAAAATTAATTTTTAATTAAATAGTTGAATTTTCAACCAAAAAAGATGAATTTTCAACAAAATAGTTACATTTTCAATCAAAGAAATTAAATTTTGTTTGAGATTATAAATTTGGAAATAAAAAATTCAAGAGTTTTTAACAAATTTGAATTTTTAGCCAAAAAGATTAATTTTCTGTCAATAAAGACGAGCTTAAAAAAATGCATGAATTTTTAAAAAAATAGTTGAATTCTTAAGTAAAAGAGAACATTTTTAACTGAAATTATGAATCTTAAAACAAAAAATTATTGAATTCATAATCAAGTTTTTAACAAATTAATTACATTTACTATCAAACAGATTACTTTTTAACTAAATTTATGAATCTTTTTAACAATTTTTAACTAAAGAGATAAATTTTTCGTCTGCCATTTTAAATGTTCAAATTTTGACTTCAGATTTGGATTCAGTGACCCAAAAAACCCGTGTAAGTACCAAGATTTATCCAAACTGAGCCTTTTTGTATTTTCGTCCACCATATTGGATCCGCCATTTCGAATTTTTGAATTCTGACTTCAAATTCGGAATAAGCGACCCCAAAAACCCGTAAGTATCAAGATTTATCCAAATCAAGCCGTTTTTTGTATTTTCGTCCGCCATATTCGATCCGTCATTTCGAATTTTGACTTCAGATTCGGAATCGGCGGACCCCAAAAATCCGTAAGTACCAAGATTGATCCAAATTGAGCCTTTTTTGTGTTTTCGTTCACCATATTGTATCCGCCTATTTAAATTTTCGAATTTTGACATCAAATTCCGATTAAGCGACCCCAAAACCCCTTAAGTAACGACATTTTTTCAAATCGAGCCGTTTTTTGTATTTTCGTCCGCTATATTGGATCCGCCATTTCGAATTTTTTAATTTTAACTTCAGATTCGGATTCAGCGACTCCAAAAATCCTTGAGCAAGACTTGAATGCAAAATCGGAGTAAGTTAAGTAGGAAAAAGAAGATTGACGCTTTTTGCGTCAATGTCAATGAAGGGGTTTATAAAGAAGTATTTTCAACAAAATACATGAATTTTCAAACAAATAGTTGTTACATTTTCAACCAAAGAGATTCATTTTTAACTGAAATTATGAATCTTAAAATAAAAAATTCATTAATTTTTAACAAAATAGTTTAATTTTTTTACCAAGAACAATAATTTTCAGTCAAAAAAGAAAGTTTTTAAATAAGATATTTGAATTTTCGAACAAAGAATTGAATTTTCTACCAAAAGCAAAAATTTCGGTTCAAAAATAAAAATTATCAACAAAAAAACACAAATTTTCTTAAAATACATGAGTTGTTAACAAACTAGTTACATTTTCAATCAAAGAGATGAATTTTTAGCTGAAATCATAATTCTTAAAATAAAAAATTCTTGAATTTTTAACAAAATAGTTTAATGTTTTACCAAAAAGAAAAATCTTTTGTTTGAAAAGACATTCTTTTAACAAAATACGAGAATTTTCGAAAAAATTATTGAATTTTCTACCAAAAGAATAAATTTCGGTTTAAAAAGACAAATCTAAAAAAAACATGAATCTTTTTTTTTAATACATAAGTTTTCAACAAATTAGTTACATTTTCTAACAAAGAGATTAATTTTTACCTGAAATTATAAATCTTCAACCAACAAATGAACTTTTAATACAATATTTGAATTTTCATCCAAAAAAGATAAATTTTCTTTCAGAAAGAATATTTTTCTTTAAAAAAAAGTCGAATTTTCAACAAAATACATGAATTTTCGACAAATTAGTTACATTTTAAATTAAAGAGATTAATTTTTAACTGAAATTATAAATCTCAAAATAAAAAATTCATGAATTTTTAACAAAATATTTAAATTTTCTACCAAAAAGAATAATTTTCGGTCAAAAAAGACATTTTCTAAAAATAAAATACTTAAATTTTCGATAAAATAATTGAATTTTCTACCAAAAGAATAAATTTCGGTTCAACAATACAAATTTTCAACAAAATTTTTTTTAAATACATCAATTTTTAACAAATTAGTTACATTTTCAAACGAATTTTTAATAAAATAGTAAAATCTTCAACAAAAAAAGATGAATTTTCAATGATATAAATTAATTTTCGAAAAATTAGTTACATTTTCAACCGAAAAGAATTATTTAAAACTAAAATTATGAATTTTCAACCAAAAAGTGCATTTTTAGCAAAAAAGTAAAATTTTCAACTAACAGAGATAAATTCTCATCAAAAATGGTAGTATTTGATATTGAAAGAAAAAAATCGATTAAAAAATAGTTAACTTTCTCATAAAAAAAGAACAAATTTTTAACCAAATAGTTGAATTCTGAACTAAAATGGATTAATTTTTAAACAAAAAGATAGATTTTCTATAAAGAAGAATAATTTTCTGTCAATAAAGACGAATTTTCAACAAAATACATGAATTTTTAACAAAATAGTTCTAGAATAGTTTTAGAATCTTCAAACAAAAAATTAATTTTTAACAAAATATTTGAATTTTCAAGAAAAAAGATGAATTTTTAATCAAAAAGAATAATTTTCTGTCAAAAAGATGAATTTAAAAAAAATGCGAAATTTTTGACAACATAATTACATTGTCAATCAAGAAAAATTTGTTGTCAAAAAAGACGCAGTTTCAACAAAATACATGAGTTTTCAAAAATATAGTTACATTTTCTACCCAAGAGATTAATTTTTAGCTGAAATTATGATTCTTAAATCAGAAAATAAGTTAATTCTTAACCAAAACAGATTAATTTTGTAAAAAAAATATAAATGTTCGACCAAAAAGAATAATTTTCTGTCAAAAAAGAAGAATTTCCACTCATTTTTGTTCTTGTTCAATTCGTTTGGTATTTTATTGATTTTTTAGGTCCAAATTGTTGACATTTGTAAGTTACAAAATTAAAAATTCCATTTTGTAAACAAAGTATTTAATTTATTATTACAGAGTGTTTAAGACCGTAAAGTGAATTTTGAGCAAAAAAGTGAAATTTTCAACTAACAGAGATAAATTCTCAACAAAAATGGTAATATTTCATATTTAAAAAAAAAATATTTTTAATGAAATGTAGTTAATTTATCATATTCAAAAATTAAAATTATTCTTTTAAAATAATAACTAAACTTAGGAAAATTTAAGGAAAATATTATTTTCCAATATAAAAAAATCATTTAAAATGAAAATATTCTCTTCAACTTATTGACTAAACGATGTAGAAAATTCGTGATTATTTTTTATTTTTTTTTATTCTCAAATCTTGTAAATATCTTAAAAAAGATTCGAATTTTCAATTTTTCTCTTAAAATTAATTTAAAAAAAAGGAAAAAAAATGATTTGAAATAATTTGAAATTTTTCAATATTTAAATTATTCTAGAATTTTCTGAAATAATCGAGGTTTGCTAAAGAATTTGCAAGTCTTTCAAAATTCATAGAAATTCTCTTAAAATATTCCGGATTTTTTTTCACATTTGTGGAAATAAATGATTTTAGAATGATATCAATTTTAAATATCTTTTAAAATAATTCACCTTTCCTAAAATCCTGTAAAAAATTTTAAAATGTCTTAAAATATTCCAGATTCATTTTTGACATTTTTAGACAAATTTAGCAATATATTAAAGTCCTTTTTAATTTTCTTTAAAAATTAATTTTTCAAATAAAACAAACAAAAAATAATTCGAATGTTGCCAAATTTTTAGGAAAAGCTTTAAAATTGGTTAAAATCTTTTAAATTATAAATTGTTTTTAAAGTTGTACAAACTTTGTAAGTATCCTTTAAAAAATCGAATTTTTAATTCTTCTCTTGTAACTAATTTTTAAAAATAATAAAATTATTTGAAATTTTTGGAAATCTTCTCAAAATTTAAAGTATTTTAGAATTTCTGAAACAATCCAGATTTCCTGAAAAAATTGTCTTAAACTTTTACAGATTGTTTTTTGGCATACTTTTAAAATGTCAAAAAATTCGTAAAAATTATTTTTAAAATTTTTGGAAATTTCAAATATCTTTTGAAATAATTCACGTTTCCTAAAATCCTGAAAAATAAAAAAAATGCCTTAAAATCTTCCAGATTCTTTTTTGACATTTTTAACAATTCTTATAAATGTATTAAAATCCTTTTTAATGTTCTTTAATAATTTATTATGCAAATAAAAAAAAATTATATAAAATGCTGCAAAAAATGTTTTTATTATTTTGAAACCTTTCAGAATCCTTAAAAAGCTTCAAAACTTAAATTCTTCCAGATTCTTTTTTGACAATTTTGGGATTCTTTTGAAAGATTTTCAAAAATTTCTTTCAAAATTATTAAACAGTTTTTTTTTCGAAATCGTCAAAAATTTAAATTTTGTTAACAATTTTTTTATATATTTTCAAAATTTAAATGACCAGAATTATTTCAAAGATTAAAAATTTTTTTTTTAATCATACGTATTTCCTAAAATACTGAAGAATTAAATAAGTTGTTTAATTTCCTTTAAGAATTAGTTTATCAAATAAACAAAAAATTTGCCAAGAATTTTAAGAACATTTTTTATTATCTTGAAATCTGTCAAAATCCTTAAAAATCTTCAAAATGTTATTTCGAAATCTTCAAAAATCTTTGTTTCAAATTTGTTGCAATTTTTTGAAATTTAAAATTATTTTCGAAATTTTTTTAAAGCCTGTACATATATATTTAAAAAATTATTCGAATTTTTCTCTCGCAAATAATTTTTGAAAAAAAAATAAAATAAAAAAATTATTTGAAATTTTTAAAAATCTTCTCAATATTTCAATTATTTTCAAATTTTATGAAATAATCCAGGTTTCCAAAAAAATTTGCAAATCTTAAAAAGCTTTATGATGTTATTTCAAAATCTTCAAAATTTTATTTCGAAATCTTCAGAAAATGTAATTTGTTTTAAATTTGATAAGAAATTTCCTATTCTAAATTGTTTTTAAATTTTTTTAAAAAGCTTTGTAACTATCTTTAAAAATCATTCGATTTTTTAATTTTTCTCTTACAACTAATTTTTCAAAATAAAAAAATTATTTGAGATTTTTTTTAATCTTCTCAATGTTTAAACGATTCTCGAATTTTCTGAAATAACCCAGGTTTCCTAAAAAAATTTCAATTCTGCAAAATTTATTCAAATTATTTAAAAGTTTTTTGTCGAAAATGTCAAAAATTTTAATTTTGTTAAAAATTTTTGTATATATTTTCAAAATTAAAATGACAAAATTGAAATTATTTCAAAATTTTCCTACAAATTTTTTTTTAATAATTCGCGTTTCCTAAAATCCTGAAGAATTAAAAAAAGTTTGCCCAGAATTTTAAGAAATGTTTCTTTATTATCGTGAAATCTTTCAAAATACTTCAAAAGCTTCAAAATGTTATTTCGAAATCTTCAGAAATCTCCTTTGTTTTAAATTTGTTGAAATCTTTTCAAATTTGAAATTATTTTTCAATTTTTGCAAATTTTCTCAATATTTAAATTATCTTAGAATTTTCTGAAATAATCCAGGTTTCATAAAAAAATTTACAATTCCTGCAAAAAATAAGAACAATTCTTTTAAAATATTCCAGATTCTTTTTTGACAATTTTGGTAATAAATTATTTTAGAATTAATTTGAAATTTTCTAAACATATTTTGAAATAATTTACGTTTTCTAAAAAACTGAAAAAATTTTAAAAATTGTTTTAAAATCTTCCAGATTCTTTTTTGAGATTTTTAGAATTGTTTAGAAATATATCAAAATCCTTTTTAATCTTCCTTAAAAAATAAATTTAAAAAATTGATATATTTTAAGAAAAGATTTTTTTTAATATCTTGAAATTTATAAAAAGCTTTATAATGTCATTTCGAAATCTTCAGAAAATCTACTTAGTTTAAAATTTGTTAATATTTTTCGAACTTTAAATTTTTTGAAATTTTTTTACAAAGCTTGTAAGTATCTTTAAAAATCATTCGATTTTTAAATTTTTCTCTTAAAACTCGTTTCACAAAATAAAAATATTATTTTAAATTTTCTCAATATTTAAATGACATATTTTCGAATTTTCTGAAATAATCCAAAATTCCTCAAAAAATTACAAGTCCTGAAAATTTATAAAAAAAAGTTTAAAAATATTCCAAACAGTTTTTGAAATACTTTGAAATTTTCAAAACTTAAAATTAGTCTTTTAAAATAAAACCTAAAGACAGAAAAATTTAAGAAGAATTATTCTCCAATATAAAAAAATAATTTACTATATATATGTTTAGTTAACAATTTTTGAATATATTTTCAAAATTTAAATGAACAGAATTATTTCAAAATTTCTAAATATTACCTTTTTTAATTTTCTCTAAAAATGAGTTTTTCAAATAAATAAAAAATTAGCAAAGAATTTAAAGAAATGTTTTTTCATTAGCTTACAACCTTTCAAAATCCTTAAAAAGCTTCAAAATGTTATTTCGAAATCTTCAAAAATCTCCTTTGTTTTAAATTTGTTGAAATCTTTTCAAATTTAAAATTATTTTTCAATTTTTTTTTTAAATCTTGCAAAAATGTTTAAAAAATGATTTGAAATTTTTGCAAATCTTCTCAATATTCAAATTATTTTTGAATTTTCTGAAATAATCCAGGTTTCCTAAAAAATGTGCTAGTCCTAGAAAATTAAAAAAAAAAATCTTAAAATATTTCGGATTCACAATTTTGGAAATAAATCATTTTAGAATTTTCAAAATTTCTAAATATACTTTAATTAACATTTCCTAAAATCCTGATAAATTAAAAAAAAATCCTAAAATTAGTTACTTAAAGAAATAAAACTAAACTTAAAATAAGTCCTTCAAAATAAAACCTAAAGTTATTAAAATTAAAGGGAAAAATATTATTTTCTAATATGAAAAAAAAAAAGAATTTCAAATAAAAATCTCGGAAAACATAAAAAATTCTTAAGATAAATAACTTCTATTTAACTAAAATTACTTTTTGAGATAAAAAATTTAAAAAAAATTAAAGGTTCAAATTCAGAAAACGATTTTAAATAACAAACCTGAAATTCCGTCTTGTAAATAAAGTATTTATTGTCCACACTGATTAAATTTCATCCAGTACATGGTAAAAAAAATCGATTTTTTTTTTAGTCCACGTATCACAAGTCTAAATTCCCGTTGATTTGATTAATCTCTTTCTCTCTCTTAAAACTAGATACACTTCGATATATATGTACACAATACGATATAAATTTTATATAATTAATCTAATTATCAAATAAATCAGCGTTGAGCAATTGCGAATGCTCTCAGGCACATTTTTATCAATTCTGATTGCACAAAACTCCTAGAAATGTGTATAATTCTTAGCAAATTAAATTTCTTGTATAAAATAGAGTCTAATCTATAAAATTTTTCTTAAAGTTTGGTCCTGCGCTTAAAGATAATACTAGACTTAATACGATTCTGACTGGCCTTTCTCAAAATTGGCACTATTTTGTTCTCAAATTTGAGCCGAGGGATTCTTCATTTTTTTTTACAAAACCAGTTGTAAAAAAAATTTGTGATGCGTTAAATAAATCACTTTTGGGAAAGAAATTCGCATTTTTTAAGAATTATTTTCTCGTTTTTAGAAAGAAAAAATTGCGTTTTTCTCGAAAACTATGCGAGACAAAAAAATGTCCTAATTGTACTAATTTATAATATTCTATCGAGTATAATATTCCAAATTTACACCAAAAAATTAAATAAAATTAATTTAAAATATTCTCTGTTTAAAAAATATTATTTTGTGCTTAAAATGTTGTAAAAGAGCATAATTTTCAGATTTTAAACATGAAAACAAATTTTATCTTTACAATTTTTTTATATTTAATTTAGAGAAAAAAGAAATTTAAAAAAAAAAGAAAAAATTTTTTTTCAAAAAATGCTTCGAGGCGCAAGAATAATCTGAAAATTTTATTTTCCTAATATTCATTTTGCAGAAAGTTATATTACTTGCCATAATTTTCATTTTTTCGAAATATCGAGGTAATTTTTTTCTTCGGAATTAAATTTTTCAAAATTTGCATTTTTCCTAATTTTTAAATTAAATTAATTTAATTAATTCAATTTAAATTTGAATTTCGTGACATTTGAATTTTGAAATATAACATGAATTTTATTTTTTTTTAAATGGCATTAGCATACAAATATATAAAATAAAATTTTAGTATTATTCAAAAACAATGTTTTATGAAATAATTTTTAAATGGCACGAAATTCAAATTTCAAATTAAGTAAAATAAAAATGTTTTTCGGCAAAATAATTATAAAGAAAAATAAAATTTAGATAAATGAGATATCTGAAGAAAATAGTTTTCCTATATTTTTAAGAAAAAAAATGAATTTTTTCTAAATTAAAAATAACAGATTTGTATTATTAGTTTTATTCGAAAAAAGGATTATTTTGTAATTAGTAAGAAAAAATTCAATTAACAAAACTATCGTTAAAATATATATTTTTCATAACTTTGAAAATTTTCTTCAAAAATAATTTTTTTTTCTATCAAAAGAAATAACTGAGAATATTAATTTAATTTTCAAAATCATAGAAAATTATTAAATATGAAATGTTGAAAAATATTATTTTGTACTTAAAATATTACAAAAGAGCATAATTTGCAGATTTTAAACATGAAAACAAATTTTATCTTTACAATTTTTTATATCTAATTTAGAGAAAAACGAAATTAAAAAAAAAAAAAAGAAAAAAAATGTTCTCAAAAAATGCTTCGAGACGCATGAATAATCTGAAAATTTTATTTTCCTAACATTAATTTTGCAGAAATTTATATTGCTTGCCACAATTTTCATTTTTTCGAAATATCGAGATCATTTTTTTCTTCGAAATTAAATTTTTCAAAATTTGGATTTCTCCTCATTTTTGAATTAAATTAATTAAATTAATTCAATTTAAATTTGAATTTCGTGACAATATTTGAATTTTGAAATATAACATGAATTTTATTTTTCAAAAATAATGTTTTGTGAAAATAATTTTTAAATGACACGATATTCAAATTGATTCGAAATAATAAATACGAGACAAATCAAAATTGTGGTAATTATGAAGTAAAATAAAAATGTTTTTCAGCAAAATAATTATAAAGAAAAATAAAATTTAGAAAAATGAGATATCTGAAAAAAATAGTTTTTCTATATTTTTAAGAAAAAAAATTGAATTTTTTCTAAATTAAAAATAACAGATTTGTAGTATTAGTTTTATCCGAAAAAAGGATTATTTTTTAATTAGTAAGAAAAAATTCAATTAACAAAACTATTGTTAAAATATATATTTTTCATAACTTTGAAATATTTTCTTCAAAAATAATATTTTTTTCTATCATAAGAAATAACTGAGAATATTCTTTTAATTTTCAAAATCATAGAAAATTCTTTCCAGAGACCTGATTTGTAACACAAACAGGTTAAAACCGAAAAAAAATTGTCTCAAAAAATCGTTTAACGATTATTTTTATTTTGGTCTTAAAAAAAGACGCGAATTATCCCAAAATAAAAAACCAGAAAAAACTGGATATTAAAAAACCTTTGGATAAAATTCAGCAACTCTCCTCTGCTCACAAGGAAAGTGCCAGGCAGTGTGTTTTTGTTACTTGGATTCATAATTTTTGTAAATTGTGTAATTTTTAAGACCCAATATTTGGCCAGTTTCGACAAAAACAATTTTCAAAATTTCGTTTTCTATGAACATTATTCATTAAGAAAATAAATAAATGAGAATATGAATGCAAAAATGCTTTTTTAATTTTGTTAAGAAAAAAATCGAGAATCAGGCTAAAAAGCAATTTAAGTTCCTTTTTTTAGTATAATTTGAAGAAAAAAAAATTTTAAGTGAAATAAATATTTAATCTTTATTAATTTTTTCACTTTGTTTAAGAAATTTCTAAAAAATTTTAAATGAGAATATAAACAAAAAGATATATTTTTAATACAATTTCGATCCATTTATTTAAAAACGTATATTAAATATTTAAAAATTTTACTATTGAAAATACAAAAAAAATATTGAGTTAAAATTTTATTATTTGGCAAAAAATTTAAATCATTTTTTAAAAGTTTGTCTTTTTGATTTTAAAATTCAACTGATTTAGCAGAAATGGCATTTTTTTGGATAAAAATTCTACTATTTTGTAGAAAATTGACTTTTTGTTTAAAATTTATATTTTGGTTTTGAAAAATCAACTGAAATGCCAATATCTGGCGGAGAATTCATGTGTTTTGTTAAAAATTAATCCTTTTTGGTTAAAAAAATTCGTCATTTAGGACAGAAAATTCAATTTTTTTTTGTCGAAACCTATTTTTTATTAAAAATTTATATTGTCATCTCAAAATTTATATTTTTAGTTGAATTTTTTTTTTTAAATTGAAAATTTAACTTTTAAATAGAAAAGTCTTGTTTTTGGTTTAAAATTAATTTTTCAACCGAAAATATAACTTCTATTTTTTTAAGATAGATCTTTTTTAGTTGAAGGTTTATCAATTTAAATAAAATTTTATTTCTTTCTTGAGTGAAAAATCTTCAATTGTGAAAAATTCGAGTAAAGAATTCAAATTTTTTTTTTAAATGATCCTTTTTGGTTAAAAATTCGACTTTTTGGATGAAAAATTCAATTTTTTTCGCTGAAATCATATTTTTTGTTTAAATATTAAATTTGTCTAGAAAAAAAATCGTCTTTTGACTTAAAGGTTTAACAATTTAAATAAAATTTTATTTGCTTGAGTAAAGTCTATATTTGTTGACAATTCGTTTTTTTTTTGGTTTTGAAATTCTTTTTTTTTATCAATTTAATTTTTCTTAATTATTTTGTTAAAAATTCAATTTTTTGGATTAAAAATTCAATTTTTTTCGCAGAAACTTATTTTTTGTTTACAAATTTATATTTAAATTGTGAAAAGTCATGTGAAATCTTTTTTAACAGAAAATTCAAGTATTTTTTTGTTTTGATTTACTTTTTTGATTGAAAAATTCGTCTGTTTTAGTGAAAATTTCCTTTTTTTTAAAATGAAAACACAATTTTTTAGTTAGAAATTCTTCTTCTTTGATTGAGTATTAAATATTTGGTTTGAAAGATTTAGTTGAATCACTTTGTTAGGAAATCATTTTTTATTCAAAATTTATATTTTTATTTATAAACTCATCTCTTTGGTTAAAAGTTAAACTATTTTGTTGAAATTTAATATTTTTTAATTGATCTTTTTTAGTTGAACATTTTCTTTTTGGGTGAAAAAATAAGTTTCTTGGTTTAAATTTAATTTTTATTGGGTAAAATTGCATCAATTTTGAGGAAAATTAATTTTTTTGATGAAGTGACATTTTTTGTTCTAAAATTAAATTTTTCCAAAGAAAATTTGTCTTTTTGGTTTTAAAATTATTTTTTCTGTGTAATTGTCATCTTTTTTTTTTATTAAAATACAAACGATGACACTTTTTTTCTTCAAAATTTATCTTTTTAGATTGAAAATTCAACTATTTGGAAGAGAATTCAAGAATTTTGTTAAAAAATCGACTTTTTGGATTGAAAATTCAATTTTTTTTCGCAGAAATTTATTTTTTGTTTAAAAAATTATATTTAAATCGTGAAAACTCATTTGAAATCTTTTTTAACAGAAAATTCAACTATTTTCTGGAAAATCTATATTTTTGATATTTTGATTAGAATTAATTTTTTAGCTGAAAATTTAATTTACCAATTTTTTAAAAAATTGATCTTTTTTAGTTTAAAATTTTTTTGGGGGACAAAAAAAAGGTTTCTTGGTTCAAATTTCATTTTTATTGGATAAAATTGCATCAATTTTGAAGAGAATTAATTTTTTTGACGAAGTGACATTTTTTGCAGAAACTTATTTTTTGTTTACAAATTTATTGATTTTTTTGTTGAAAATTAATCTTTTTAATTAAAAATGTAATTTTTTGTTTAAAATTTAACTTTTTAGATTGAAAATTTAACTATTATGTTAAAAATTTAATGATTTTGTTAAAAATTCAAATATTTGGTTAAAAAGTCATCTTTTACGGTAGAAAATAATTTTTTTTCTTTAAAATAAATTAATAAATTTAAACTTTTCAAATTAGTATCTGAAATACTGTTTTATTGCATTTAAAAAAGATTCTTCCTTAACAGTACTAAAGATTAAAATGCTGGCATTTAAATATTAATATTCAAGGAAAATAATAAATTATTCCAAAAAAATGCAACTATTTGGAAGAGAACTCAAGAATTTTGTTAAAAGTTATTCTTTTTGATGAAAAAAATTAAATTTTCTCAAAGAAAATTCGTCTTTAGACTTGAAAGTTTAACAATTTAAATGAAATTTTATTTTTTCGAGTGAAAAATTCGTCTTTTTTGTTTTGAAATTATATTTTTCTCGTATAAATTTCATCGTTTTATGAAAATTTAAACCATGACACTTTTTTTGATCAAAATTTATCTTTTTAGATTAAAAATTCAACTATTATGTTAAAAATGTCATTATTTGGTTGAAAATTCAAATCTTTGGTTTAAAAACCTATCTTTTATACCGAAAAAGACATTTTTTTCTTTAAAATAAATGAATAAATAAAATTTTTTTAAACAGTCATCCTTTTTGGTTGTAAATTCGACTTTTTTGGGTTAAAAATTAATTTTTTCGCAGAAATTTATTGTTTGTTTACAAATTTATATTTAAATCGTGAAAAGTCATTCAAAATCTTTTTTAACAGAAAATTCAACTATTTTTTGGCAAATCTATCTTTTTTTATTTAAAAATTCGTCTGTTTTAGTAGAAATTTCTCATTTAAAAAAAATTTTAAATACAACTTTTTTTGTTGAAAATTAAGTTTTTAAATTGAAAATGTAATTTTTTGTTCAAAATTTATCTCTTTAGATTGAAAATTCAAATATTTGGTTTAAAAATCCATTTTTTATAGTAGAAAAGACATTTTTTCGTTTAGATACGTTAATAAATTTAAACTTTTCAAATTAGTATCTGAAATTCTGTTTTTATTTCCTTTAAAAAATTTAAATTCTGGTATTTGAATATTAATAATTAAGTAATATAAAAAAATTATTCCAGGAAAATGCAAATATTTGGAAGAGAATTCAAGAATTTTGTTAAAAAGTCATCATTAATTTCGTGGAAGAGTAATTTTTTG
This sequence comes from Belonocnema kinseyi, assembly GCF_010883055.1. Taxonomy (NCBI): domain Eukaryota; kingdom Metazoa; phylum Arthropoda; class Insecta; order Hymenoptera; family Cynipidae; genus Belonocnema; species Belonocnema kinseyi. The sequence continues at coordinate 138,199,818 of NC_046661.1, forward strand.
TTTGAAAATTAAAATTTACTAAAGAAAATTCGTCTTTTAACTTGAAAGTTTAATTATTTATTTTATATTTTTATTATGTCGAGTAAAAAATTTGTACATATTTGTTCAAAATTCGTCTTTTTGGTTAAAATTTTTTTTTTCTGTATAAATCTCTTATTTTTTTAAAATATCAACCATGACACTTTTTTTGTTCAAAATTTATTTTTTTAGGTTAAAAATTCGATTTTAATGTTGGAAATTTAAATATTTGGTTTAAAAAGCCATCTTTACAGCAGAAAATACATTTTTTTCTTTCAAATAAATTAATAATTTAAAAAATCATCCTTTTTGGTTTAAAAATCCAATTTTTGTTGTTGAAAATTAATCTTTTTAATTGAAAATATAATTTTTTGGTAAAAGAAACCTTTTTTCGATTAAAATTAATTTTTTAGTTGAAAATATAATTTTTCCATTTTTTTATAATTGATTATTTTTAGTTGAAATTTTTTTTTTTGGTGGGAAAAAAATAAAATTCTTGGTTTAAATTTAATTTTTATTGGATAAAATTGCATCAACTTTGTGAAAAATTAACTTTTTTGTCTGAAGTCATTTTTTTTTGTTTGTTTAAAAATTATATCTTTCAAACAAAAAATTCGTCTTTTGACTTGAAGCATTAACAATTTAAATAAACTATTATTGTTTTGAGTGAAAAATTCGTCTTTTTGGTTTAAAAATTCTTTTCTGTATAAATTTAATTTTTTTCTATTATTAAAATATAAACGATGACAATTAAAATTTATCTTTTTACGTTAAAAATTTAATTATTTTGTTGAAAATTCAAATATTTGGTTTAGAAACCCATCTTTTATAGTAGAAGACATTTTTTTATTTTAAATAAATTGATAAATTTGAAACTTTTTTAAAGTCATCCTTTTTGGTTAGAAATTCGAATTTTTGGATTAAAAATTCAATTTTTTCGCAGAAACTTATTTTTTGATTACATAATTATATTTAAATTGTGAAAAGTAATTTGAAATATGTTAAAAATTTAATTATTTTGTTGAAAATACAAATTTTTGTTTCAAGACATTTTTCCCCTTAAAATAAATTACTAATTTTTTTTAAACGTCATCATGTTTGGTTAAAAATTCGACTTTGTTTTTTAAAAAATGCAATTTTTTTCGCAGAAATTTATTTTTTGTTTACAAATTTATATTTAAATCGTGAAAAGTCATTTTAAGTCATTTGAAAGAGAAAATTCAACTATTTTTTTCGAAATTTTATCTTTTTGAGTGAAAAATTCGTCTGTTTTAGTAAAAATTCCATTAAAAAAAAATAACAAAAACACAATTTTTTGGTTAGAAATTATTCTTCTTTAATTGAAAATTCTTATTAGAGGGGAAAAAATTTCTTGGGTTGAAATTTCATGTTTATTGGGAAAAATTGCATTAATTTCGTGGAAAATAAATTTTTTGCTGAAAAGTCACATTGTTTGTTTGAAAATGAAAATTTACTGAAGAAAATTCAGCTTTTAACTCGAAAGTTTAATAATTTCAATAATTTATTTTCTATTTTTATTTTGTGGAGTAAAAAATTTATACATATTTGTTGAAAATTCATCTTTTTGGTTAAAAATTTTTTTTCTGTATAAATCTCATCTTTTTCTTTAAATATAAACCATGACACTTTTTTTGTTCAACATTTATCTTTTTAGGTTAAAAATTTGATTTTAATGTTGAAATTTCAAATATTTGGTTTAAAAATCCAATTTTTGTTGTTGACAATTAATCTTTTTAATTTAAAATGTAATTTTTCAGTAGAAAAGTCTTTTTTTTTAAATTAGAATTAATTTTTTTAATTGAAAATATAATTTTTCCATTTTTTTAAAATTGATTATTTTTAGTTCAAATTTTTTTTTTGATGGGATAAAAATAAAATTCTTGGTTTAAATTTAATTTTTATTGGGTAAAATTGCATCAACTTTGTGAAAAATTAACTTTTTTGTCTGAAGTCATGTTTTTTTGTTTGTTTAAAAATTATATCTTTCAAACAAAAAATTCTTCTTTTGACTTGAAGCATTAACAATTTAAATAAACTATTATTGTTTTGAGTTAAAAATTCGTCTTTTTGGTTTAAAAATTCTTTTCTGTATAAATTTCATAATTTTTTTTTTTATTAAAAGATAAACGATGAAACTGAAAATTGATCTTTTTACGTTAAAAATTCAAAAAATTAAAATTCCGGTATTTGAATATTAATAATTAAGGAAAATACAAAATTATGAAAGGAAATTGCAACTATTTGGAAGAGAATTCAAGATTTTCGTTAAAAATTCATCCTTTTTGGTTAGAAATTCGACTTTTTTTTTTAAATGCAATTTTTTTTCGAAGAAATTAATTTTTTGTTTACAAATCTATATTTAAATCGTGAAAAGTCATTTGAAAGAGAAAATTCAACTACTTTTTTGGAAATTTTAACTTTTTGATTCAAAAAGTCATCTTTTTTAGTAAAAATTTCATTAAAAAAAAATAATAAAAACAGAATTTTTTGGTTAGAAATTATTCTTCTTTAATTGAAAATGTTTATTAGGGGGGAAAAAAATTTCCTGGGTTGAAATTTCATGTTTATTGGGTAAAATTGCATTAATTTTGTGGAAAAGTAATTTTTTGTTTGAAAATTAAAATTTACTAAAGAAAATTCATCTTTGAACTTGAAAGTTTAATAATCTATTTATATTATGTTGCGTAAAAAATTTATACATATTTCTTCAAAATTCGTCTTTTTGGTTTCAAAATTTATTTTTTTGATTGAAAAATTCGATCTTTTACAGTAAAAAGGCATTTTCTTCTTAAAAATAAAATAGAAATACTGTTTTTATTCCTTTTTTAAAAAAGATTCTATATGAAAACTATCACAAGATTAAAATGCTTCTATTTAAATATCAATCAATCATAAAAAAAAAAGAAAGAAATCACGAATTATCAAAAAATTTATCAATCCCAAAAATTATCCATCACAAAAAGAAAACCCCCCACAAACTGGCACTCACCTCATCAGAAAATTAAAACCTAAGGGAATGAAATTACCCCCCTTCTCTCACACTTGTCAAAAAAAAAAAAAAGAAGAAATTCTTCTAACCACAGAAAAAGCTCCAGGTTTAAAAAGCCTTCTGCAAAATTTTCTGCGCCGCCCTGATCAGGGGATTAAGACTAGTCAGTTCTGCACAGTTATCAAGAAACGGATGTGCCAACAATTCGTCCGCCGAGGCTCGCTCATCGACCTCAATCGACAGACAGCGTTCAAGAAAATTCTGAAAGTTTCGACTGAGAGTGTGCCACCTTGGAATTGCAGGCTTGCCATTGGCCGAGGCGATCAAATAGAGCGCCCGGAGCGGCGTCTCCTTCATATATGGCGGCTCGCCCTCAATCATCTCAATTGCCATGATCCCCAGCGACCAGATGTCCACCTTCTTCCCATACTGCTTCCGAGTGACTACTTCCGGCGCCATCCAGTAGGGCGTGCCAACCATCGTCTGACGTTTCTCGTCGCCGACGATATTCGCGCAGAATCCAAAATCCGTGACCTTGACCTCGCCCTGCATGCCAAGCAGAACATTGTCCGACTTGACGTCCCGATGAATGATGCCCTTCGAGTGGAGGAAGCTGATCGCCTTGAGGACTTCCCGACAGACGGCCGCTATTTGCGCCTCCTTCATCACCGTTTCCGTGACGACGTCGGTCAGTGGGCCGCCTTCCAGCAGTTCCAGCACCACCCAGAGATGCTCGTTGAGCAGATAGGCGTCCAGAAAATTCACGAGATTTGGATGCCGGCATTCTTTCAGGACCTGGATCTCGGTGAGGATGAGCTCCTTCTTGAGCTGCTTCGAGAGATCGATGATCTTTATGGCGACTCGTTGCTGATTGCTGCGATCGGTGGCTATGAAAACGGTCCCGGACGCCCCGGCGCCCACTTCCTTGCTCTTCTCGAAACGTCGATTTGGATCGTCGCAGTGGCAGATTTTTCGCAGCTCGTCAAAGACCTCCAGGTCGCTGAGTCCAGTCGAGTCGAGAGACTCGGTTTTCCGTCGCAGAACGGGACTCTCCTCGTTGTTGGGAATGGAATTTTCGGCGGGGAGGTAATGACGCTCGTCGTACTCGGGACTTTCCTCGATTTTACAGTTGTCCAGGTCCTCGAGGATCTCGGTCAGGGTTTTTTCGGCTCGGGTTAGGTGCTTTCTGGGAGCTGGTTTCGGTGGTCTGCCCATTTTCGGCGGGAGTTCGGGTATCCTTTGGATCTGCAGGATATAAGAGCATATTTTATCATTTTTTTAGCTCTTTTTTTTCTTCAATATCTGTCTTTTTTTTTAGAAAAATTAACGTTTTCATTGAAAGTTCCATTAAAAATTAAAATATATGTTTAAAAATTGATATATTTTGTTAATCAAATTTTCTTTTTAGCAAGAAAAATAATGTTTTGGTTTAAACTCAGTTAGTTGTTTTTTTTTCTTAAACTAAAAATTACTTTTTTAAACAAAAAACGGAACTATTCCATTTTTAATCGATTTTTTAAAATTAAAATTAATGTTTTTGGTTGAAAATTTATCTTTGTTCATTAAAATTCAGTCTTTTTTGGATACATTTTTTATACAAAAAAGAGATTTTTAATGAAAATTCCATTAAAAATTAAAAAATATTTTTTTAAGCTGAAAATTACTTTTTTAAACAAAAAATTGAACTATTCCATTTTTAATAGATTTTAAAAATTTACATTAATGTTTTTAGTTGAAAATTTATCTTTGTTAATTAAAATTCAGTCTTTTTTTGATAAAAAATTAATCTTCTAGATTGAAAAATCAACTATTTTGTTGAAAATTTGTCTTTTTTCGTACAAACTTTGTCTTTTTTTTGTAGAAAAATTAACGTTTTCAATGAAAGTTCCATTAAAAGTTGAAATATATGTTTAAAAATTGATATATTTTGTTAATAAAATTTTCTTTTTAGCAAGAAAAGTAATGTTTTGGTTTAAACTCAGTTAGTTGTTTTTTTTTCTTAAACTGAAAATTACTTTCTTAAACAAAAAACGGAACTATTCCATTTTTAATCGATTTTTAAAAATTAAAATCAATGTTTTTGGTTGAAAATTTATCTTTGTTCATTAAAATTCAGTATTTTTTTTGATAAAAAATTAATCTTCTAGATTGAAAAATCAACTATTTTGTTGAAAATTTGTATTTTTTCGTACAAACTTTGTCTTCTTTTTGTAGAAAAATTAATGTTTTCAATGAAAGTTCCATTAAAAATTAAAATATACGTTTAAAAATTCATGTATTTTGTCTAAAAAATTTTCTTTTTAGCGAGAAAAATAATTTTTTGGTTTAAAATCAGTTAGTTGTTTTTTTTTAAACAAAACATTGAACTATTCCACTTTTTATTGACATTAATGTTTTTGGCTAAAATTTATCTTTGTTAATTAAAATTCAGTATTTTTTGGATACATTTTTTATACAAAAAAGACTTTTTTAATGAAAACTCCATTAAAAATTAAAATATATGTTTAAAAATTCGTGTATTTTGCCAAACAAAATTTTCTTTTTAGCGAGAATAATAATTGGTTGGTTTGAACTCACTTAGTTGTTTTTTTTTAAACTGAAAATTACTTTTTTAAACAAAAAATTGAACTATTCCATTTTTAATCGATTTTTTTTATTGACATTAATGTTTTTGGTTTAAAATTTATCTTTGTTAATTAAAATTCAGTCTTTTCTGGATAAAAAATTAATCTTCTGAATTGAAAAATCAACTATTTTGTTAAAAATTTGTCTTTTTTTTGTAGAAAATTAACGTTTTCAATGAAAGTTCCATTAAAAATTAAAATATATGTTAAAAAAATCATATATTTTGTTAATAAAATATTCTTTTTAGCAAGAAAAATAATTTTTTGGTTTAAATTCAGCTAGTTTTTTTTTTAAACTGAAAATTACTTTTTTAAACAAAAGATGGAACTATTCCAGTTTTTATCGATTTTTTTTATTGACATTAATGTTTTTGGTCTAAAATTTATCTTTGTTAATTAAAATTCAGTATTTTTTGGATACATTTTTTATACAAAAAAGACTTTTTCAATGAATATTCCATTAAAAATTAAAATATATGTTTAAAAATTCATGTCTTTTGCCAAAAAAAAATTTCTTTTTAGCGAGAATAATAATTGGTTGGTTTAAACTCACTTAGTTATTTTTTTTTAAACTGAAAATTACTTTTTTAAACAAAAAATTGAACTATTCCATTTTTAATCGATTTTTTTTATTGACATTAATGTTTTTGGTTGAAAATTGATGTATGTTTATTAAAATTCAGTCTTTTTTAGAAAAAAAATTAGTCTTCAGGGTTGAAAAATCAACTATTTTTTTTTAAATTTGTCTTTTTCCGTAAAAAATAGACTTTTTTGTAGAAAAATTAACGTTTTCAATGGAAGTTCTATTAAAAATTAAAATATATGTTAGAAAATTCATATATTTTGTTAATAAAATTTTCTTTCGTTTAATTTTTACTTAAATTAAAATTTATTTAAATTTTTAATTTTATTTAAATAAATGTTTTTGCTTAAAAATTTACCTTTGTCCATTAAAATTCAGTTTTTTTTGGATACAAAATTAATCTTCAGGTTTGAAAAATCAACTATTTTGTTAAAAATTTGTCTTTTTTTTGTAGAAAAATTAACGTTTTCAATGAGAGTTCCATTAGAAATTAAAATATATGTTTAAAAATTCATATACTTTGTTTAAAAATTTTTTTTAGCGAGAATAATAACTTTTTGGTTTAAAATCAGCTGTTTTTTTTTAACTAAAAATTACTTTTTAAAACATAAAATGGAACTATTCCATTTTTAATCGATTTTTTTTTATGTACATTAATGTTTTTGGTTAAAAATTTATTTTTGTTCATTAAAATTCAGTCTTTTTTGGATAAAAAATTAATCTTGACGTTTGAAAAATCAACTATTTTATTGAAAATTTGTCTTTTTTCGTACAAAATTTGTTTTTTTTTTTTTTTTTTTT
>NC_046661.1:138206894-138210937 GCF_010883055.1 Belonocnema kinseyi
TTTTTTTTTTTTTTTTTTTGTAGAAAAATTAACGTTTTCAATGAAAATTCCATTAAAAATTAAAATTCATGTATTTTGTTTAAAAAATTTTCTTTTTAGCGAGAATAATAATTTTTTGGTTTAAACTCAGTTAGCTGTTCTTTTTTTAAACTGAAAATTACTTTAAAAAAAAAAAAATGGAACTATTCTATTTTTAATCGATTTTTTTATTGACATTAATGTTTTTGGTTAAAAATTTATCTTTGTTAATTAAAATTTAGTCTTTTTTGGATACATTTTTTATACAAAAAAGACTTTTTCAATGAAATTTCCATTAAAAATTAAAATATACGTTTAAAAATTCATATATTTTGTTAATAAAATTTTCTTTTTAGCAAGAAAAATAATTTGTTTGGTTTAAAATCAGTTAATTGTTTTTTTTTTAACTGAAAATTACTTTTTTAAACAAAAGATGGAACTATTCCAGTTTTTATCGATTTTTTTTTATTGACATTAATGTTTTTGGTCTAAAATTTATCTTTGTTAATTAAAATTCAGTATTTTTTGGATACATTTTTTATACAAAAAAGACCTTTTTCAATGAAAATTCCATTAAAAATTAAAATATATGTTTGAAAATTCATGTATTTTGTTTTAAAAAATTTCTTTTTAGCGAGAATAATAATTTTTTGGTTTAAAATCAGTTAAAAAAAAATTAAGAATTACCTTTTTAAACCAAAAATTAAACTAATTCATTTTTCGTCGACTTTTTTGCATGGAAAATTTAATTTCTGTGGTAAAAAATTCAACTGTTTGGTTGAAAATGTATACATCAGGTTGAACATTTTTTTTCGTACAAAATTAAACTTTTGGGTCGCAAATTACAGAATAAAATAAAATATTTGTCTGGAAATTCATGTATTTTGTTAAAAAATAATCTTTTTTGGTAGAAAATAAATGGTTCTTTATTGAAATTTGATTTCTTTGTCAAAAATTACTTGTTTTTAAAATTGAAAATTAATTTTTACACCAAAAATTAAACTATTTCATTTTTCGTCGACATTTTTATTTTTTGATGGACATTTAATCTTTTTGGTGAAAAATTCAACAGTTTCGTCGAAAATTTAACTATTTCGTTAAAAAATTATTTCTTTTTGTTAAAAACTTATTTCTTTGATTTAAAATTAAGTTTTCTAATTTTTGTTGAAAATTTACCTTGTTTACGTGAAAATTAACCTTTTTTGTTGAAAATTTGTATTTTTTTGATAGAAAATTAATCTTCTGGGTTAAAAATTCAACTGTTTTAAGGAAAATTTTAATTTTTTTTCGAATAAAATTAAGCTTTTGGGTTGAAAATTGCATTATAAAATAAAATATTTGTCTAAAGATTCATGTATTTGGTTAAAAATTACTCTTTTTTGATTTTGTTTGGTTAAAAACTCATTTATCTATCTTAAAATTAAACTATTCTATTTTTCGTTGAAAATTTATCTTTGTTATTTGAAAAATTCATCTATATTCTCGAAATTTCTTCTTTTTTTTTGGTAGAAAATTCATGTTTTGGGTCGAAAGATCCACTATTTTATTGAACATTTATCCTTTTTTAGTACAAAACTAACCTTTTTCCTTGAAAATTCATTAAATTTTAGTTTGAAAACTCATGTATTTGGTTAAAAATTATTCTTTTTTGATAGAAAATTATTATTTTTTGTTTTAATTGGATTTCTTTGGTTTAAAATTAGCTGTTTTTTAAAACTAAAAATTAATTAAAATTCAGTCTTTTTTGGATAAAAAATTAATCTTCAGGTTTGAAAATTCAACTATTTTGTTGAAAATTTGTCTTTTTTTTCGTAAGAAATTAAATTTTTTGGTTAAAAATTACATGATAAAATAAAATATTTATATGAAAATTCATGCATTTTGTTAAAAATTATTCTTTTGTTTTTTTTTGGTCTAAAATTAATGCAATAAATTTTTCACTTAAAAAAATCAAACTTTATTCAAATTGTTAAACTTTCAAGAGAAAAGACGAGTTTTCTATAGAAAATTTTTGTTTTCAAACAAAAAATGTAACTTTTCAGCAAAAAATTAATTTTCCACGAAACTGATGCACTTTTACCAAATAAAAATGAAATAGCAAACCAAAAAAATTATCTTTTTTTTTCCCAAGAAAAGAATTCGGAAATTATTTTTTTTATTTATTTATTTTTTATTTATATATTATTATATATTTATATATATTTTTTATATATTATTATTATATTTATTCATATATTTTTAATTATTTAAATTAGTTTTTTCTTTCTATTACAAATTAAGTTTTTTAATAAAAAATTTTTAAAAAAGCATTATTATATTTTTTTAGGTCTATTTTTTGTTAAAAAGTGGTCTTTTTAAAACAAAATTGGCCGTTTTGGTTGAAAATAACATGTTAAAATAAAATATTTGTCTGAAAATCCATGTATTTTGTTGAAAATTAATCATTTTTTGGTAGAAAATTAATTTTTTTTCGTTGAAGTTTAATTAATTTGTTTGAAAATTAGTTGCTTTTTTTTTAAATTGAAAATTAACTATTTTAATCAAAAATTAAAAGAATTATTATATTATTTAGGGTTTCAGGAATGGTTTAAACTTAGGATAAAAAAGGATTCTTTTTATATGAAAATTTTATTTTTAAAGTTCAAGAGTAAGAAAAATGTGTAATACAACTGTTTGATTAAATTTTCAAAATTTTTTTAAATTATGAATCACAACATTTTTTTAAAATTATTAAACTAGGAACTTTTATAATTTGTTGAAGCTTTGTCTTTTGGGCTAGAATATTAATTTTCTTTATCGCTAATTTACCTTTTTGGTAATAAATTAAAATATTTGATTGAAAATTCATGTAATTTATTAAAAATTATTCTTTTTTCGTAGAAAATTAATTTTTCTTTGTCGAAATTTGATTTATTTGTTAAAAATGATTCTTTTTTAGCAGAAAATTAATTTTTCTTTGTTTAAATTTGATTTCTTTGTTGAAAATTAGCCTTTTCGTTGCATTGAAAATTAATTTTGTTAACCTTAACCAAAAATTGAATTTTGTTTGGTTAAAAATTTATTCCTCAGATTTAAAATTATGTTATTCTAATTTTTTTGAAAAGTTATCTTTTTTAATCAAAAGGTCATCTTTTTTGTCGAAATTTCTTCTTTTTTTTTATAGAAAATTCAATTAGAAATTTAATTACTGTCTTTAAAATTCATGTATTTGGTTAAAAACTATTCTTTTTCGTCAACAAAAAATTTGTTTTTGTTGAAATTGTATTTCCGTGGTTGAAAATTAGTTGGGTTTTAAAATTAAAAATCAATTATTAACCAAAAATTGAACAATTCCATTTATTTTGTTTAGTTAAAAAAATGATTTTTCTAACTTAAAATGAAACTATTATATTTTTTGTTGAAAATTAATCTTTTTTATTTAAAAATTAATCTATTTTGTCGAAATTTCTTCTTTTTTCGGTAGAAAATTCAAGTATTTTATTGAAAATTTCTACTTTTTTCGTACAAAATTGAACTTCCTGGTTGAAAGTTACATCATCCAATAAAATATTTGTCTAAAAATTAATGTATTCTGTTAAAAATTAATCTTTTTTGGTAAAAAATAAATTTTTTTTCGTTGAAATTTAATTTATTTGGTTGAAAATCAGTTTTTTTTATTGGAAATATCTGTCACATAAATGTCTTTAATTATTTTGTTTTTGCATCAAAATTATATTTTTTAAGTTCAAAAATAATAAAAATGTGACATTTATGTTCCTCATAAATTTTATAAAAAATTACGAATTTTTGATAATTCTATTAAAATTTCCCATAGAAATAGAAAATTAATTTAATTTTTAATTTCATTTAAATTAAACTTAATAATCAATGGATTAATTATAATTAATTTATAATTAATTTTAATTTTCATAATAAAATTCATCATTTCAGTTTAAAAATTTTTTTCCCCTATATTTAACTATTTTATACAAAAAATTTTGAAATTATTTAACTAAAAAGATTTGTTAAAAATGTATCTATCTTGT
>NC_046661.1:138211037-138213595 GCF_010883055.1 Belonocnema kinseyi
TTTCAGTTTAAAAATTTTTTTCCCCTATATTTAACTATTTTATACAAAAAATTTTGAAATTATTTAACTAAAAAGATTTGTTAAAAATGTATCTATCTTGTTTAAAATTAACTTTATTTGTTTAAAAATTCGTTTCCCTGACTTAAATTTAAACTAATATATTTTTTTGTGAAAATTGATCTTTTTTGGTGTAAGATTGATTTTTTTGGTTGAAAATTCCATTAAAAATTACAAAAGTTGATTGGAAAATCATGTATTTTGTTTGAAATTATTCTATTTTGGTAGAAAATTCATTTTTTTGGTTGAAATTTTACTTCTTTGGTTGACATTTTTGCTTTTTTTAAATTGAAAATGACTTGTTTTAACCAAAAATTGAACTATTTCATTTTTTGTTTTTTATGGACATAAATGCTTTTGGTTAAAAATTCATCTCTCTGCTGGATCATTTAAATATTTCATTGAAAAATTATTTTTGTCAGTTAAAAACTTATTTCTATAACTTAAAATTAAACTGTTCTATTTGTTGTTAAAAATTTATATTTTTAATTTGAAAATTCTTCTTCTTTTGGTAGAAAACTCAACTCTTGGGATGAAAATTTTTCTTTTTTTGTGTGTACAAGTTTAACCTTTTTGAAAATACCATTAAAAATTGAAATATTTCATTAAAAATTCATGTATTTTGATAAAAAATTTATCATAAGGTAACAAATTTGTTTGAAAAATCATGTTTTTTTGTTAAAATTTATTCTTTTTTGGTTTAAAATTCCTTTAAAAATTTCTAACTAAAATAATGAATCTTGAACAAAAAAAATGTATTAAAAAAAAGACCAATGTTCAACAAAATAGATAAATTTTCAATAAAGTAGTTTAATTTTCAACCAAATTGACAAATTTTCGACAAAACACAGAATAGGTAAATTGTTAGTTCAAAAAAAACTATTAAAAAAAAATAGTTTTCAATCAAACAAATAAATTTCCATCCAAAGAGATTAATTTTCTACAAAAAAAAAAGAATAATTTTAAACAAAATATAAAAAATTTTCAACTAATTTTTGAATTTTTCAAGAAATTTTCAGCCTGATAGTTAAATTTTAACACAAAGAAATTGATTTTTAAAGAAAAAGGTGTATTTTCAACTGATAAAGATAAATGTTAAATAAAACATGAAATAGTTAAAATTTCAGTTAAAAAAATTAATTTTCACAAACAAAATTTGAACAAAATAGTTACATTTTTTAATAAAGAAAGTAATTTTAAACTAAAATAATGAATCTTCAGCTGAAAAGTGAATTTTTTAACACAATAGTTGAATTTTCAATCTAAGAGATGAATTTTCTAAAAAAAAGTAATTTTTTTAAACAAAAGACATAAATTTTCAACCAAATTTTGAATTTTTTAAAGGAATTTTCAAATAAAAAAATGAGTTTTTAACGAAAAAAAGTGTATTTTCAACTGAAGAAGATAGACGTTAAATCAAAGCCGGTATAGTTTTTTTTTCAGTAAAAAAAAATCGTTTTTATTCAAAAAATATTAATTTTTAAGCAAAGAAATTAATTTTCAACTAAAATAATGTATCTGCAACAACAAAAAATAATTTTTAACCCAATAGTTGAATTTCCGATTTCAAAGGTAAATTTTCTACCGAAAAAAGAAACATTTAAAAAAAAGACATACATTTTCGACAAAGTAGTTGAATTCTCAACGAAACAGATTAATTTTCAAATAAAAAAATTAATTTTTGTTTTTTAAAGTTTATCAAGAAAGATACATTTTCGGAAAAAATTGAACAGTTAAATTTTCAGTTGAAAAAAATTAATTTACAGTAAAAAAACTAATTATCAATGAATGAAATGAATTTTAAACCAAAAAGATTAATTTTTAACAAAATACATAAATTTTCAACAAAATAAAAAATTTTCTAAGGGAATTTTCAACAAAATAAATACATTTTTATCCAAAAACTTGAATTTTCAACTGAAGAAGATAGAGGTTAAACCAAAGTTGATATAGTTAAATTTTCAGTTAAAAAAAAAAATCATTTTCATATAAAAATATTAATTTTTAAGCAAAGAAATTAATTTTTCAATAAAAAAGATAAATTTTCAACTAAAATAATTAATTTTGGTTTTCAAAGTTTATCAAGAAAGCTAAATTTTTGAAAAAAATAGAATAGTTATATTTTATGTTGAAAAAAATTAATTTACAATAGAAAAAAGAATTTTCAATTAAACAAATTAATTTTTAACAAAACACACCAATTTTCAACTCGATTTTGAATTTTTTAAAGTGATTTTCAACCAAAGAAATGAGTTTTTAATACAAAAATAATGCATCCGCAAAACAAAAATCATTTTTAACCCAATAGTTGAATTTTCGATTCAAAATATAAATTTTCTACCGAAAAAAGAAACATTTTCCACAAAAAAGATGAACAAAATTAATTTTGGTTTATCAAAGTCTATCAAGATAGTTACATTTTCGAGAAGAAAAAAGAATAGTTATATTTTCCGTTGAAAAAAATTAATTTACAATAAAAAAGTAATTTTCTTCAAAAAAAA
>NC_046661.1:138213695-138224955 GCF_010883055.1 Belonocnema kinseyi
TCTATCAAGATAGTTACATTTTCGAGAAGAAAAAAGAATAGTTATATTTTCCGTTGAAAAAAATTAATTTACAATAAAAAAGTAATTTTCTTCAAAAAAAAAAGAATAATAATAATAATTTTTAACAAAATACATGAATTTTCAACTCAATTTTCAATTTTTAAAGGAACAAATTTTGCACAAAAAATATGTATTTTTAACTGAAAGAAAACATGGAACAATCAAATTTTCAGTTTGAAAAGTTCATTTTCACACAGAAAAACAAAAAATATGAAAGAAAATAGTTGCATTTTTAAGCAAGGAAATTAATTTTCAACTAAAATAATAAATTATTAACAAAAAAAAAAATGTACCCAATAGTTGAATTTTCGAATCGAAAGATAAATTTTTTACCGAAAAAAGAAACATTTTTATCAAAAAACATCCATTTTCGAAAAAGTAGTTGAATTTTCAACCAAACAGATACATTTTCAACTAAAAAATTAATTTTTGTTTATCGAAGTTTATCAAGAAAGATAAATTTTCGAGAAAAAAAAAGAATAGTTATATTTTAGGTTAAAAAAAATTAATTTTCAACCGAATTTTGAATTTTTTAAAGAAATTTTCAACCAAAGAAATTAATTTTTAACAAAAAAAAGTGTATTTTGAACTGAAGAAAATAGATTTTAAATCAAAGTTGGTATAATTACAATTTTCAGTTAAAAAAATCGTTTTCATATAAAAAAAATATTAATTTTTGAACAAAGAAATTAATTTTCAACTAAAATAATGTATCTGCAATAACAGCAAAAAATAATTTTTAACCCAATAATTGAATTTTCTCTTTAAAAGAAAAATTTTCTACCGAAGATATATTTTCCACAAAAAAGATGGATTTTCGACAAAGTAGGTAAATTTTCAATTAAAATAATTAATTTTTGTTTATCAAAGCTTATCAAGAAAGATAAATTTTCGGAAAAAATAGAACAGTTAAATTTTCGTTTGAAAAAAATTAATTTACAATAAAAAACTAAAACATTTTTAACAAAACAGTTGCATTTTTAAGCAAGGACATTAATTTTCAACTAAAATAATAAATGTTTAACCAAAAAAAACAACTCATTTTTTACCTAATAGTTGAATTTTTAAACCAATATTTGAACTTTCAAACAAAAAGATGAATTTTGTACAAAAAAAAAAGACTTCTCAACAAAATAGATAAATTTTCAACCAAATACCTAAATTTTCAAAGTAATAACCGAATTTTTAAGTGAAGACTATACATTTTAAATCAAACATGGTATAATTTAATTTTCAGTTCAAAATATTAATTTTCATTAAAAAAAATCGACAAAACAGTTATGAATTTTCGAAAAAAAAAATAAAAAATTTCAACCAAACGGATGAATTTTCAGAATCAAACAAATGACTTTTCAATCCAAACGATTGAATTTCTACCAAAAAAAAAAGATTATTTTTTATCAAAATGCATGAATTTTCAACTAAATTTTTAATTTTTAAAGCAATTTTTATCCTAACAGTTAAGTTTTTAACTAAAAAAAAATTAATTTTAACCGAAAAGCAGAATTAGTTACATTAAAAAAAAATTAATTACCTACAACAATTTTTTCAGCAAAACAGTTCAATTTAAACAAAAAAAGAAGGATTTTCAACTAAAATGATGAACTAACAAAACAAAAAAATTGTTAGCCCTTTAATTTTGTAAAAAATCTTATTTAAATAATTTTTTTTTATACCTGACTGTCGGTTGAACTAGCAGAAGCGGATCCATCGGAACCACCCGACTGGTATTTTTTAGCCAAAATTTTATCGATTTCCTGCGATTCTTCGGCAATAAGATCCTCCGTAACAAAAGGCTTGAAAACCTCTTCTTGCGGTTTTCTTTTGATGGAATAATTATAATATTTGATGGCCTGCAAGGCTGCAGCTGGGTGCTCATTTTGCTCGGATTTTGAAATCTGCGCATTCAATAATCGAATCCAGGGATCGGGAAGACCTTCGAGCTGACCTAAGACAATAAAAGTACCTTTAAGCAAAGTGCTTTCATTAATTAAAGTTAATTTATTACTTTTTTGAATTGTAAAAAAAGATAAATCATGTCAAACTGGCTTAAAAAAATACAATTGCAGCTGAAAGCGGTATTTTTTAAATAAATAAATAAAATGAATTCACATTTTATATTTTTAAATCATGATGAATAATTTTTTCAACAATCAAAAAAGATACATTTTCGACAAAAAATAGAATAGTTGATATTTCATTAAAAAAATAAATTTACAAAAAAAAAATTCAATAAAAAAATGAATTTTAAATACATGAATTTTTAAAGTAATTTTTAACATAATAGTTAAATTTTCAACCAAAAAGGTATATGTTGAAATGAAGAAGATAATAAATTTAAAAATAAAATTTAAATAAAGAAGATAAATGTTAAATCAAACAATAATTAAATTAGCAGCTAAAAAAATTCATTTTCGCAAACAAAATTTTTTAACAAAATAGTTCACTTTCTAACCAAAGAAATTAATTTTTAAATAAAATAATGAATCTTCAACCAAAAAAATAAATTTTTAACCCAAAAGATGAATTTTCTATAAAAAAGATTTTTTTTTAACAAAACAGATGAATTTTCGACAAAATAGTTAAATTTCAAACCAAGAAGATTAAATTTCAATCAAAAAAGATAAATTCTCAACAAAAAATTGTATAGTTAATATTTTAGTTAAAAAAATTAATTGACAACAAAAAACTATTGAATTTAAAAACATAAATTTTGAAACAAAAATAAAGATAAAAAAAGATAAATCATGTCAAACTGGCTTAAAAAATATAATTGCAGCTGAAGCGGTATTTTTTAAATAAATAAATTCACATTTTATATTTTTAAATCATGATGAATAATTTTTTAATGATATCTGTTTAAATTATTCAAGTTAGAAATTTGACATTGAAGTTAATCAACTTGAAAATTTCCATTTTTTAGAGAACTTTGTACATATCAAACAAAAAAGATTTTTTACTCAATACTTGAATTTCTAACCCAAAAGATGAATTTTTTACAAAAAAAAAAATTTTCAACAATCAAAAAAGATACATTTTCGACAAAAAATAGAATAGTTGATATTTCATTAAAAAAATAAATTTACAAAAGAAAAAAAACTCAATAAAAAAAATGAATTTTAAATCAAAAAGATGAATTTTGAACAAAACACATGAATTTTTAAAGTAGTTTTTAACATAATAGTTAAACTTTCAACCAAAAAGGTATATTTTGAAGTGAAGAAGATAATAAATTTAAAAATAAAATTTAAATAAAGAAGATAAATGTTAAATCAAACAATAATTAAATTAGCAGCTAAAAAAATTCATTTTCGCAAACAAAATTTTTTAACAAAATTGTTCAATTCCTAACCAAAGAAATTAATTTTTAAATAAAATAATGAATCTTCAACCAAAAAAAATGAATTTTTAACCCAAAAGATGAATTTTCTATAAAAAAGATTTTTTTTAACAAAACAGATGAATTTTCGACAAAATAGTTAAATTTCCAACCAAGAAGATTAAATTTCAATCAAAAAAATTAATTGACAACAAAAAATATTCAATTTAAAAACATAAATTTTGAAACAAAAATATTAATTTTTAACAAAATACATGAATTTTTTAAGGAATTTTAAATCAAAAAGGTCTATTTTGAACTGAAAAAGATAATAAATTTAAAAATAAAATTTAAGTAAAGATTAATGTTAAATCAAGCAATAATTAAATTAGCAGCTAAAAAAAATCATTTTCTCAAACAAAATTTTTTAACAAAATAGTTCAATTTCTAACCAAAGAAATTAATTTTTAAATAAAATAATGAATCTTCAACCCAAAAAAATTAATTTTTAACAAAACAGATGAATTTTCGACAAAATAGTTAAATTTCCAACCAAGAAGATTAAATTTCAATCAAAAAAGATCAATCTTGAACAAAAAATGGAATAGTTAATATTTTAGTTAAAAAAATTAATTAACAACAAAAAACTAGATTCAATTCAAAAACATGAATTTTGAACAAAATAGATGAATTTTTTAAGGAATTTTAAATCAAAAAGGTCTATTTTGAACTGAAGAATATAATTAACATTAAAACAAATATGGAATAGTTGAATTTGTAGTTAAAAAAATTCAATTTCGCAAAAAATTTTTTAAACAAAATAGTTCAATTTCTAAACAAATAAATTAATTTTGAAGTAAAATAATTAATCTTCACCAAAAAAAATTAATTCTTAACCAAATAGTTAAATTTTTCACCCAAAGGACGAATTTTCTATAGAAAACAACAATTTTTATTAACAAAACAGATGAATTTTCAACAAAATAGTTAATTTTTCAATCAAAAAGATTAAATTTCTATCAAAAAAGATTAATTTTCGACAAAACAAATAATAGTTAATATTTCAGTTAAAATAAATTAATTAACAAAAAAAACAACTAATTTTCAATTTTAAAATATGAATTATAAACCAAAAAGATTAATTTTTAACAAAATACATGACTTTTTAAAGGATTTTTCTACCTAATAGATTTTCAACCAAAAAGGTCTATTTTGAACTGAACAATTTTTGACAAAAAATTGAATAGATAATATTTCAGTTAAAATAATTAATTAACAAAAAAAAACTCATTTTCATTTTTAAAATATGAATTTGAAACCAAAACGATTTAATTGTAACAAAATACAGGAATTAATAGATAAACTAATATTAAAAACTAATTAAAAGAAAAGTTTTTAGACCCAGAAATAAAAATTTTTAACCAAAATAACGAATCCTCATCGAAAAAAAATTAATTTTTAACTCAATAGTTGAATTTTTAAACCAATAATCGAAATTTCAACGAAAAAAATAATTTTTCAACAAAATACCTTAATTTGCAAGTTGCAAGCAAATATCTAATTTTTAAAGAAAAGATCAATGTCATATAAAACATGAAATGCTTAAATTTTCCAACAAGGAAATTAATTTTCAACTAAAATAATGAGTCCTCAACCAAAAAGAAAATTAATTTTTTACAAAAAAAAAAAAAAACAATTTCAGTGATATAAATGGATTTTCGACAAAATAGTTCAATTTTCAACCAAAAGATTAATTTTGTACCAAAAAGACTTTTTTACAAAATTCTCAAGTTTTCAATAAAATAACTGAATTTATAAGTGAAGTAAATATATTTTAAATCAAACATGAAGTGGTTAAATTAGAAGCTAAAAAAATTAATTTCCACGAACAAATTTTTTTAACAAAATAGTTCAATTTCTAAACAAATAAATTTTTTTTGAACTAAAATAATGAATCATCAGCCTAAAAAATTAATCTTTAAACCAATGTTTTTTTTTTTCCAACCAAGAAGATTACATTTCAATCCAAAAAGATTAATTAAAAAAAAAATAGAATAGTTAATATTTTTGTTACAAAAATTAATTAACAAAAAAATATATTCAATTTGAAAGCATGAATTTTGAAACAAAATACATGGATTTTTAAAGGAATTTTCAACCAAAAAGGTCCACTTTGAGCTGAAGAAGATAAAAAATATTAAACCAAATATGGAATAGTTACATCTCAGTTAAAAAAATTCATTATCGAAAAAAAATGTTAAGAAAAGAAATTCATTTTTAACCAAATAGTTGAATTTTTAACCCAATATTTGAAATTTCAATCGAAAAAATGAATTTTCAACAAAGTATCTCAATTTTCAAGCAAATGGCTGAATTTTTAGGCGAAGAAGAAAAATGTTAAATAAAACATGGAATACTTACATTTTTTAACAAGGAAATTAATCTTTACCTAAAATAATGGGTCTTCAGCCAAAACGAAAATGAATTCAAATTTTGAAGCAAAGGATGAATTTTGTGCCAAAGCCTTTGGACATTTTTGAAATATTTTTAAAACATTTGTTAATTATTAAAATCTCTGTGAAATCTTTTTTTTATTTTTAAATTTTAAATCGATCCGAAATTTTTGCGAAATATTCAACATCTTTGAAATCTTTGGTAAGTCATTGAAAGCATTAAAAAATATTTTTGAATTATTTGGTACATTTTGGAAATTGTGGAAATCTTTGAAATATTTTTTAAAGATTTTTGAAATTTTTTGAATCTTTTTTTGAAATCATTGGAAATTCATTTATGCCTTTGAAACATCTGAAATGAAAATAGTAATTTGAGCAGACTTTACAAAACATTTTTCTCAATAAATTCTTTGAACGGTAAAATTAAAATTTTGAATTATTTTAAAACTAATTTTTTTTACAATTATTATTTGTTCAAACAACCCCCCCCCCACCCCCTGTCAATCCTAAAAATGTATTATTCTTCGCGTAAATAATACCGTTCATGAAGGTTAACAGTAATATTTTTCATTTAACATATTTTCAAATTATTGAAACAAATCCAATCTGTTTATTATTCTAATTTTTGTTGAAAATCGATATTTTTTGGTTAAAAATTAATTTATATTGTCGAAAATTTTTTTTTTGGGTGGGAAATTCATCTTATGGGTTGAAAATTCAACTATTTTATTGAACATTTATCTTTTTTTGGTACACAACTAATATTTTTTGGTTGAAAACTACACCATAAAATAAAATATTCGACTGAAAATTAATGTATTTAGTTAAAAATTGGATTTCTGCGGTTGAAATTTTATTTTTTTTTCTTGTAAATTGACTTTTTAACCAAAAATTAACTATTCGATTAAAAATAGTGTCACAAATTTGAAAAATATCAAAATAGTATTTCACGTATTTTTTTTTTTAATTTGATCATAAATTAAAATATTTGTTTCAAAAATCTTTTTATTTTTGATAAAATATATTATTTTTAGTAGAAATTTTGTGTGTGCTAAAATTTGATTTCTTTGTTGGAAATTAGATTTTTTTTTGTATTGAAAACTGATTGTTTTTAACCAAAAATTTAACTATCCCATTTTTCGTCGAAATCTTTGTTTTTTGGTGGATATTTAATCATTAACTCATCTGCTTGGTTGAAAAATTAACTATTTCAATGAAAAATATATAATTTTTTTTATTAAAACTTATTTATCTAACTTAAAATTAAGATATTCTGTTTTTTGTTGAAAATTTATCTTTTTTAGTTAAAAATTCATCTATTTTGTCAAAATTACTTATTTTCTTAGTACAAAGCTAACATTTTTGGTTGAAAATTCAACTAAAAATTTAAATATTTGTTTGAAAATTCATGTCTTAGGTTAAAAATTATTCTCTTTTGGTAGAATTTTTTTTTTTTGGTTGCAATTGAATTTCGTTGGTTGAAAATTAGTTTTGTTTGAATTGAAAATTGATTTTTTAACAAAAAATTAAACTATTCCATTTTTCGTTTTTTGTTTGATTAAAGACTTATTTTTTTGTGTGTAGAAAACTAGTCTTCTGGGTTGAAAATTCAACCGTTTTGTTGAAAAGTTGTATTTTTTTCATACAAAATGGTGACCTTTTTGTTGAAAATTACATCATAAAATAAAATATAAGTTTGAAGATTCATGTATTTTGTTGAGAATTATTATTTTTTGGTAGAAAATTAATTTTTTTTCGTTAAAGTTTAATTTATCTGGCTAAAAATTAGTTTCTTCAAAATTGAAAAATTAAATTTTTAAACTAAAAATTAAAAAAGCGTTATTATATTTTTTAGAATTTGTGTAAGGGTTTTATACCAGGATTGGAATTTTTATTTTTATTAAATTAAAAATATTTTAAATTCAATTAAATTTTAAATCAGATTTTAAACAAACTTAACGTAAAAAGTACACTTTCAAGGTATTTTCGGATGAACTCTTCATCAAGGTTGAATTAAATTTGTTGAAAATTCAACTATTTTTAACATTTTAATCATAAATTAAAATATTTGTTTAAAAAATGTTTTTGTTCGAATATATTCTTTTTGGCAGATTTTTTAAATTTGATTCCTTTGTTGAAAATTATATTTTTTGGTATTAAAGATTGACTTTTTTCACAAAAAATTGAACTATTCTATTTTTTGGCGAAATTTTATTTTTAGTGAATATTTAATCATTCATTCATCTGCTTGGTTGAAAAGTTAACTATTTCTTTAAAAAACGTATTTTGTTTGGTTACAAACTTCTTTCTCTAACTTAGAATTAAATTATTCCATTTTTTTTAAATTTATGTTTGTTAGTTGAAAATTAATTTTTGAAAAGTTGCAAGGAATTTTAAAAAAATTGAATAATTTTAAGTGATTCCAAAGGATTTTTAATATTTTAAGGCATTTAAGATCTTTAAAAAATTTTAAGAGATTTTAAAGAGTTTACGGTACCTTAAAAAATTCTAAGTAATTTTGAAGGGCTTCAAAAAGTTTCAAGGGATTTCAAATAATTTAAAATAATTAAGGGCATTTAAAAAAATTATAAATTTTCAAAAACTTTACAAAATTGCTAGGGAATTTAAAACAATTTTAAGGAAGTGATTCCTAAGAATTTTAAAGAATTAATGGTACTTATAAAAATTCCAGGTAATTCTCAAGATATTCAAGACTCTTTAAAGGAATAAAAAATCTTTAAAATCTTTTGGAATCCCTCCAAATTAATGAGCTATATTTCAAATGCCCCAAAACATTATAAATCCTTTGAAATTCCATGACACTTTTTAAAGGTTTTGAAAATTCTTTGAAAATTTAAAAAAATACCCTAAAATTTTTTATATTATTAGAAATCCTATTAAGTTACTTAAATCAATTGCAATTTTCTTAGAGCCTTTTAAATTATCCTAATATTTTTCATATTTATCAAACTTTTAATTTTAGTCGAATTTAAAAAATACTATAATATCTTTAAAAATTGAAAACTTGAAAATTCTTTAAAATGTTTAAAAATGTGCTAAAATCATTCATTCAAATTCATTTGAA
This sequence comes from Belonocnema kinseyi, assembly GCF_010883055.1. Classification (NCBI taxonomy): domain Eukaryota; kingdom Metazoa; phylum Arthropoda; class Insecta; order Hymenoptera; family Cynipidae; genus Belonocnema; species Belonocnema kinseyi. Next base: position 138,222,613 of record NC_046661.1, read on the forward strand.
ATGCCATTAAATTACTAAAATCCTTTAAAAATCTCTTAAAATCTTTTAAAGTACCCTAAAATATTTCAAATATTTTGTAACCCTTTACATTTTTTAAAGCTCTTGAAAATTTCTTGGAATTTTAAAAAATACTGAAGACTATTTGGATTCCCTCCAAATTATTGAAATATTTTTCAAATTCCTTTGAAATATGAATTGTAAATCCTTTGAAATCCCAGGAATTTTTTTAAAGATCTTAGAAATTCTTTGAAATATTTAAAAATACCCTGAAATCTATAAAAAAATATTTAAAATCCTATTACATTACTGGAATCAATTGAAGATTCTTTGGATTCTTTTAAATTATCCTAATATATTTTATATTAAACAAAATTTAAATTTAAATTTTAGTAGAATTAAAAAAAATACAATATCTTTCAAAATTAAAAACTTGAAAATTCTTTGAAATTCAAAAAATACCCTAAAATCTTCAAATTCATTTGAAATTCCATTAAATTGATAAAATCCATTAAAAATTTCTTGAAATCTCTTAAAATGCCATAAAATATTTCAAATATTTTTAAATCATTTGAAATCTCTTTAAATTTTTTAAATCTCTTGAATATTTCTCAGAATTTTAAAAATACGTAAAATCTTTTGGAGTCTCCAAATTATTGAAATATATTTTTAATTCCTTGGAATATTTTTAAATACCCAAAATATTATAAATCCTTTAAAATCCCATGACATTTTTTAAAGATCTTGAAAATTCTTGGAAATGTTTAAAAATACCCTGAAATCTATAATCGATAAAAAATGGGATAGTTAATACTTCCGTTAAAAAAATTAATTTACAAAAACAAAATCAATAAAAAGAATTAATTTTAAGCCAAAAATATTAATTTTTAACAAAAGACATGAATTTTTAAAAGAATTTTCAACATAATAGTTCAATGTTAAACCGAAAAGGTGTATTTTGAACTGAAGAAGATAATAAATGTTAAACCAAACTTGAAATAGTTTTTAAAAATTGAAAATTCTTTGAAATGTTTAAAAATACCCTAAAATATATACTTCAAATTCCTTGAAATATTCTACAATACCCCAAACTATTATAAATCCTTTAATATCCCATGATATTTTTAAGGGTCTTGAAAATTCTTTAAAATATTTTTAAATACTCTAAAATCCAGGAAAATCATTTCAAATCCCATGAGATTTTTTAAAGGTCTTGAAAATTCTTTTCAATGTTTAAAAATACCCGAAAATTTATAAAAATCATTTCAAATCATATTAAAATAATTAAATCAATTAAAAATTCCTTCGATTCAAATTCATTTGAAATCCCATTAAATTATTTTATATATTTTAAAAAACCCTTGAATATTTCAAATCCTTTTAAAATCTCTAAAAAAATACTTCGGATTTTTAAAGATCCATTTGGGACTTTTCAAATCTCTTCAAAACTACTTGGAATTTTTAACGATATCCTAAAATCTTTAAAATTAAATTAAATTACTTCGGTCAATTTTAAATTCGTTAGCAACTTTTAAAACACCCTAAAATATTTTTCATGAACTTGAAAATCTTTTGAAATCCCTTGAAACTTTTTGAATCTTTTCAAAATTCCGTGGTATTTAAAAAAAATACTGAAAAATATTTGAAATACTTTAATATCTCTTGAAATGATTGAAAAGTAATAAAAATCCTTTGGAATCTTTTAAAATACCCTAAAATATTTCATATTTTTAGTTTTTTTTTAAATTCCATGACAAATTTAAATCTCTGGAAAATATCTCAAAATTTGTCGAAATACCCTAAAATTTTGTAAATCCTTCGAAATGCCATTAAATTACTGAAATCAATTTCAAATTCCTGGAAAACTTTTCACATGCCTTAAAATATTTCTAATCCTTTGAAATCATTTGAAATCCCTCAAATTTTTTTAAAGATTTTAAATATTCTTTGAAATTTAAAAAATACCCTCAATCTCGAAAATATTTTATAGATCTTGAAAATTAGTAGCAATTTCTAAAAATACCATACAATTTTTTTTATAAATTTCAATCCCTCAACATTGTTGAAATATAACTGCAATTTCTTGGAATTATCAAAAATAACATAAAATATTTCATATTATTGAAAATTTCTTATTCTTCAAAATTACTAGGAATTTCTAAAAATACTCTTCTTCTTTATTTATAATGTGTCCCCTCAGGGTTTACATGACTTCCATTCCTTACAATCTTTCCGTTTCAATCAATATATTTTTTACAATCTTATCCTTTCTATATATACAATTATTTACAACTATTTACATAAAGTCTTATATCTAGTTCCTTATTTATATTTCCTGCGATAGCG
>NC_046661.1:138225055-138226777 GCF_010883055.1 Belonocnema kinseyi
TCCCTTTCTTCATCCCAATCCCACCATACTCCATCTATCTGAATTCTCCCATACTTAACCCATGTTCTCTTTCCCTTTTTTCTTTCCTCTTCCGCTATTTTCTTTAATTTATACTGCATCTTCCTTTCTACCCATGTCAAATCATCCTCTATTCTCTCCAAACTACCATATAATAACCTCTTCTTTGTCATCACCTCCCTCTTATGTTCCCATTTCTTTAGTTTCACTAGTACCATTATCTCCCCTCTTCTCACTTCCCTTCCTACATTTCGCATTTTCTCTATCTCTATCTTAGCATCAATCCTTTTTAGTACTTCGTCCACCCCTTCCTTCAGCTCCTTCCCCTCTAATCTTATACCCTTTATCACTATGTTCAATTTTCTTTCTTCCCTCTCTTTCCTCTCTATTCTTTGTTCTATGTTTCTCAGCCTTTCTATCTCCTTATTCCCACTCTCGCCCCCACCGCAATTCCTGTTTGAGTTTTCAAGTTTCTTCACCCTACCTCTTATCTCCTCTACCTTTGTATTATTAACTTCTTCCTGCTTCTCTAGTTTTTGCTCCAATGACTCCATCCTCTTTTCCAACTTTTCCCTGATTTCTTCCCATTTTTTATTTCTTTCTTAACTTCAGCCATTTCCCGCCTAATTTCCTTCTTTAATTCCTCTCCCCTTCTCTCCTGCTTTTCTTCATAAATCACCATTACCTCTATCATCACTTTTTTAATTTCCATTAGGATATTAGTTATCGCTTTTCCCTACCAAAGTCTGCTTTTCCGACGGCGATCTAAACATTTTCTGGTATTTTATACTCGCCCCGATATCTTCCTTCTCTTCACTGCTTTCCCTCTCCCCTCTCTTCCTTTTGATAAGTGCTTCTATGGACCCTACGCTTTTTGCTCTCAATCTTTCCTTTTCTATAGTTTTTTTATACTTCCCTCTTGCTTTCCTTTCCTTTATCTCTTTCGGCGTACTGAAGACTTCCTGCTCTAATTCTGTTTCTTCCGAGGAGATACTCGCTCCACTAGCCATTAATAAAATTCAAATTTTCCCGCCTTCTATCTTCCCTGCCTCTATCGTCGCTGTCTGTTACCTGTCCGCCTTTCTTTGTCGCTACCCAACCCTGCTACTACCAATCCGTCAACACAGTTTTCCCACCCTGTCACAAATCTCCAAACAAACTTCTACACCAATCTGTCTCAATCCTCCAAAATATCTACCTCCCCTTTGCAATCTCACAATCCCTCAATTAGATCTCTCACCTCCACACCCTTCCACACACTTCCACAATCCACTCGTCTCAAATTTCACCACAATATCAGAAAAACGCTAAATACGCTAAAACATTTAAAATCCTTCAAAGTTCCTTGAAACTTTAAAAATCTCTAAAACATTATTTAAAATTTTTTAGGATACCCTAAAATGTTTTGAAATTCATTGCAATTTTTTAATCTCTTCAAAATTCCGTGGACTGTGAAAAAATAAATTTATAATTTCTTGGAAACTTTTGAAATACACTGGAAAATTTCATATTCCTGATTTTGTTTAAATCCCATGAAAATGTTAAATTTCCTGAAAATTACTTGGAATTTTAAAAAATAGCCTAAAATCTTCGAAATCAATTGAAACTTTGTCAAATCTTGGAATTTTTTTAAACTCTTAAGAATATCTTTTAATTTGTTTAAATACCCTTAAATATTTAAAATATTTTGGAACTTTTTAAATA